>NW_024731296.1:205000-502500 GCF_018991925.1 Homarus americanus | reverse complement strand
TATTTAATACTAAATGTTAAAATCTAGTTTTTTCACCCACTCTTTCTCTTGAAGGGAGGGTTGGTGGGAGGTGGGGGGGAGGGTTGGGACGGACTGACCATCTGGCTCGGTTGGAAGAGGGGGGGAGGCAAGGTGGGGTACTTTGATTGACAGATAGTGTCGTGAAGAATATTTTTTTTTTTTATTAACTGAAGATATTTGTTTTAGCTCATAAAATTCATACAAATTACCCGGCCAGAATATAATTTATATTGCTGGAATTCTTACAATTTGATGATCATTTTGAATATAATCATCATAGATTTTGCATTAGACATACAAATTTTAGATATAATGTTTACTCTTGAGTAAATATGTTATCTTTTGTGCAAAATATATGACATTTATATTCAAAATATTCCTGGTCTTACAAGGAATCCAGCAATGTCAATTATATTATCCTAACTTTAGTTTGAGGTATTATTTATTACTATACCTGGTTTTCCCCCAAAAATTTCTCAGAGGGAAGAGCCAGCGAGTGTAGTGTGAGAAGAGGGGGAGGGAGTGGAGTCCATTATTTGAATGGACATTAACTTGGCGACTGTATTTCTCTATTTCTCTTAAGTATTAATTGTGTGCATGTACCATCATAAAATTAAGATGTTATTTTTACTAGAACATAGGTATTGTGTCGGAAAAAGTGGGGGTCAGCCGGTCTCTATTTCATTTAATCCCATAAGTTATGTTATTCACTTTACGCGTTTCTCACTTTCCGCGGTACCCTGTGGGTTACATTAACCGCGTAAAGTGAGGGTTGACTGTATCTAAAGTAAATAAATAAATTATACTTCACCAGCGTAAATGATGAAATTTACAGCGTAATTAAAACATTTCATTCTGGCAAGGTGCCGCGTAAATGACCAAACGCGTAAACAAAAACCAACAAAAACCGGGTAAATCCAGATTACTGTGTATATATATATATATATATATATATATATATATATATATATATATATATATATATATTCAACTTACTTTACCTACTCAACTTTAAACCAACCCGACATACGATTTAGTGATAGCGCCTGTACTGACAAAATTTTGTTTGTAATTCCATTTAAAATGGCTGGCAAGCTTAAAATGAGGGTTTTGTGGTGCTGAGAAGAAAATGAGACTCATTTTAGATTTTCATTATTTTCAGATTTTCGACTTATGACCTGATTTGGGTCCCTAACCTCGTAAGTCGAGGAATGGCTGTGTATATACAATAAAACCTCGAGTAACCAACTTTCGGATTAACCGCCGATCCCGGACCCCTAATTTTTTATTTGTTTATTTATTCATTAATTTTTTATTTTTTATTTTTTACGGGGATTAGCCCACCCGGGCACAGGTCACTGACCCACATCGGGGCCTGGGGGGCGATAATGTAATAATAATGATAATGATAATAATAATACAGTATAACCCCGCTTTACGCAGTCAATTGAACCCACGGAGGCCCGCATAAAGTGGGAAACGCGTAAATTGAACAACAGAACGTATGGGATTAATTGAAATAAAGACTGGGCCGACCCCCAAACTCCACTTTTTTCCGACACAATACGTACGTTTTAGTAAAAATAACATCTTAACTTTATGATAATATGCACACACACATAATATAGAAGAGAAATATCAATAAAGAATAATATACTGTACCAGGTAAAAGAAAAATCAAGGTTTAACACTTACGTAAGGTTAGGTTATGTAAGGAAAAATCAAGGTTAGGTTTAACACTTACGTTAGTAGAAGAGATGGGCCGGCGTACGGGAATGGAGGCTGGTTCCGAGGCAGAGGGCAGGCTACTGGCCCTCAGGTGACTCACCATCACTGTCATCCACACTTGTCAGGGCCTACCTGACAAATCCCTTAAAGTCACCATCACTGTCTCTGTCACTATCACTGGCTTGGGCTGGCTGTGGTGGGTTGCGGGCGAAGAACTCGGTAATGCTTTGTTGACGGCTAGTGTTGATGTTGTCGTGATACATCTTGATGTAGGGCTCCATAGTCTGCAACAGCTGGGTAGTGAAGACTTCATACCGGTTATCGTCAGGGTCGTCGAAAAGGAGGCGCTTCAGTTTCTCTACACACTCGATGGCACCCCTTACATTACCATGCGATAACTTGTGTTCTTCTCGGGATGACGCACCGCCTGTCTCTTCACTGACATGATCATCTTCTAACATCTCGTCGGCAGTCACATCAGGATCCCTTATCGCCTCCATAATGTCGTCTTTGGTGGTCTCGGAGAAGCCTGCAGCTGTAACACTCTGTGCAGCTTCTCTGGCAAGGTCCACTGCTACTGCAACAGTCTGAACCTCACCAGTCACAGGTTGACTCTGCCTCCCACCTGGGATACCTTGCAACACATGTCTCCATGCGTGACGAACCGTTGCTACAGACAGCTGATCCCATGCCTCCACCAAGACGTCCACAGCTTTCTTGACGTTAAATTTCCTCCAAAAGTGTTTCACAAGAACTCCTTGCTCTGCCAACTGTTGTTCCTCGTCCTCGTCGCTCTTGCTATCTGTGTCACCGAGGTTACGCAACTCATCCTTGGTGTTGGTATAGTCGTTCAGGAGCTTAAACTTCTTTGCAGAGAATGCAGCTTTCACACTGCAGATTAATTCTTGGTCCATGGGCTGGATTAATGATGTAGTGTTGGGAGGAAGGAAGACCACTTTTACGTTGGGGTGACGATCCAACAGTAGGGGCGAGTGTCCTGGTGCGTTGTCAAGCAGCAACAAAATCTTGAATGGAACATTCTGTTGCTCACAGAACTTCTTCACGTAGGGAACGAAACAGTCATCAAACCAGGAGAGGGACAGAGTAGAGAACATCCACGCCTTACATGCGGTCAGCCAGTGGACGTTTAGCTTGGTCATGTCCATGTTCTTGTAGGCGTGTGGCTTGCGGGCTGTGTGGATCACCGATAACTTGAGTTTACAGGAATCGGAGGCATTGGTGGTAAAGAGGACGGTGATGCGCTCCTTCTGCAACTTCCGGCCCCGACACTTGCTGGCAGACTTGACAATGAAGGTCTTGGAATTTAGCTTTTTCCAAAACAGACCGGATTCGTCCATGTTGAACACCTGGTCGTCGGTGTACTGTCCTTCCTCCATAATCTCACGTAAGAACGGAGGAAAATCCCGAGCCGCAACACAATCAGCACTCGCTTCTTCACCACCATTGTTAATGTTGGTGATTTTGTTCCTCTTCTTAAACCTGTGCAGCCACCCAGAGGAAGCATTGAAGGGTTTGGGCTCTGCAATTCCCATCTTACGTGACACTGCTGCGTACAGTTCATGTGAGTACTCCTGAACTGAGCGTGTATCGACCGCCCTGTTCCGTCTTGCCTGACGAATGAACTAGCTCACAAGTAAATTTTCCGTCTTGAAAAGCACTTTGTTGTGGCAATACTTATATCATTGAAGCACCTGCAGACTCTGTGATGTTCATGTGTTCTTTTATCTTGGTTGCATCCTTCTTTATCGTCCGGATCATAGATTCGTTTACATCATGCTGGCGCGCCAAATCAACCTGTCTTGTTCCTTTCTCCAACTCTTGGATGATCTTGTACTTCACCCCGTAGCTTAGGGCACGTCGTATCTTCTTCGGCTTAGGGCAGCTGGGTCCAGGTAATGCAAGGTTTTTCTGTGGTGGTGGTGGTCCAGCGGCAGTCATTCTTATGGAACAATAGATACCGATATATACGGTGGCCGGGAGGGGTGTAACTGACGCGGGTAGGTCAAGGGGCTTCATCCCTCCCACGGCAGGGCACTTCATATTACATTAAACCAATCACAGCTAGCGGGGAGGGAGGTAAGGATGCGTGGCCCAATCACAGTCCGATACGTCATATGATGTCACCGATAACGCAACAAAGACATACACTGCGCAACCTACTCACGCCTCTTATGGCCGGATGGTGGGAGAGATGGCGGGAGGTTTGAATCCAAAAATGAAAATGGCGCGGCGCGAGAAGACCGCCAGCCGCTCTCTGCGTATATGAGTAGATGCACCGCGTAAAGCGGAATTCCGGTTCTGGCGGGGTACCGCGTAAATGTAGAAACGCGTAAAGCAGAACCGTGTAAAGCGGGGTATTACTGTAATAATAATAATAATAATAATAATAATAATAATAATAATAATAATAATAATAATAATAAAGAACCATAAAGAAATGCAAAAATGAAAAAAAAATCAAGAGTGAGAAACATGTATGTTGTGTTGTCAATAGTAAGAGAAGTAATTGAGACCCTGCAATTGTGTGTAAATGAGGCAGAAAGTCAGATCAGCAACCTGGGACTTGGTCACAATATTTGTGGTGCCATATGGCAGCAGGGTCTACCATTAGACAACACATTATGCTTCCATTATCTTCTCAGGTGGTAGTACCTCCGTTTGATAGCTGCCTACTACCTACTTACAATGTTTATCATAGCCTAAGTCCTTATATACATTTAAAATCACTAAATTTAAGACAAAAGAAGAAATAGAATTACAAAATACAGTAAATGAAAGTAAAAAAATAAGTCATCGGGTAAATAAAATATTGTAAATTTCAAGTTTAACCCCGTTCGTATCAGCAGATGTTCATAAGTCGGAAGCTTGTAAGTCAAGGACCTCCTGTAATTTAATTTACTTGCTTGATGCAACTACGGTATAATATAAAGTATTGTGCAGAACAAATTGTAAGGGAATGAATGCACTGAACAAATGAGGGGGGGAATCAGCCCATACTACTTGTTACTTTGCTTATAATATGGAATTGCTTGTCAGAACTTCAAATCTACTAAAACCATAAACGACAGCAACTTCTTAAATAAGTACAGTACTACTGTATTTAGAAAAGCACACGACAAAGTACTGTATTGACAATTGTTGGACCAATTTTCTTTTCATTTTGATGCTGTTAATTTCAAGTTAAACAAAATCATCACATCGTTTTTTGTCTCGATGCAGTAGAAGCTTGGAAGGTTGATCTACCGTTAAGTGAACTCATGATAACTAAGATGGCCAATTATGATGTAAGATAAATGCCCTTTAAGAGTTTCTAATCTTTATGCACAAGATGATATATTGTAGTAATATACTTCTCATGAATGATGTTAATGTCCTACTACCACATTGAAACATTTTAACCGCGGCTCTCTATCTACAGTATACTTACACCGATTTTTTTTAACTAAAATACTCAGTGAGAAATATTTATGTACAGTACAATTATTTTTACCATATAAAAAGAGTAGGAGTGCATCCTCAGGAGCATTACCAGTGATTAACCCAAATTAATCTACTCACTTTCTTCGAAAATTTTTGGGTAGACCAGGAGAATCAGGATCTGTGAATTCATCCAGAGCATCATTTGAGGCATTTCGATCCCCATGACTCAACCCTTTTGACCCACGACGCCTGGATATCAAGAACATTCCATGAAGTTTGTTATTCCACATTCACTACAAATAATATGTGTGCAAAGCACCTGCTGCACACAAATGAGCAATACATAAATTACTTTAAATGAGCTTTCTTCCATATTTACCTTCTTAATATACATTGAAAAGTTTTACAGGTTAACAACCCTTTATCCGAAATTCCGAAAACCGAAAAGCTCTGAAAACCGAGAAAAAACATTTGTGGAGCATTTTTTTTTTTTTTATATTACCTCACCCAGGCACATGTCAGTGACCCACATCGGGGCCTGGGGGGTGAAAATGTAATAGTAATAATAATTGTAATAATACAGGTAATAATAATGATAATAATAATAATAATAATTATTCATAGTAAATAAATATTTTAATAAAAAATACACAAAAATAAAATAAGAATGATAACAACAATAATAATAATAATAACAATAACACTGTAATAATGAAATAATAATAATAATAAAGAAATACACAAGAATGAAAAAAAGATCAAAAGTGAGAAACCTAGACTTATTATTATTATTATTATTATATTATTATTATTATTATTATTATTATTATTATTATTTAATTATTATTATTATTATTATTATTATTATTTATTATTAATTTTTTTTTTTTTTTTTTAGGCCCCAATGTGGGTCAGTGACCTGTGCCCGGGTGGGCTGATCCCTGTAAAAAAAAAAAAAAAAATTCTGAAATCCGAAAAATTCCAAAAAACGAAATGCATCTGGTCCCAAGGATTTCGGATAAGGGATTGTCAACCTGTATTAGCATATTTTTCATGTCATTAACAGTTAAGGAATTTAATAATGGAATTTTATTAAAGGTAAGGACATTCTAAAAACAGTTTTTATCCTAATATAAAAACAGCTTCATTTCTTGATGTATGCTGACCTGTATTATTCTTCAACTATTATTCAGTTTGATGAAGATTTATTCTAAAATATGCACTATACTATAGTAGTCCCTCACCAACCACGGATTTCAGGTATCCACGGTTTTTACTCTGTATACCATTTCACCAACAGATGCATTGAAATTTGAATATTTGCAGTTTAGCGTGGCATCATTTTCCCTCCATGTTCCAATGTATTCATCCACGCAGCAGTGCGCAGCACCCAGCCTCCCGCCATGTTCGCTCAGTATTGTGATCTCGTGCTGTGCCGACGTATTTTCCGGCTCCGTACACTGGATATTTATCGCGTATTTTCTACCATAATAACATTGATTTTGCCTTTAACTATGGCCCCTAAGCATGCATTGAATGTTGGTGATGAAGGTGAAAAGAAAGTGAAGAAGGTAAGGAATGTAATGACTCTAGAAAAGAAAGTTGAAGTGCTTGATAGACTAGTGTGTGTGGTGAGAGCATAGCATCAGTGGAATGAGCCAGAGGGATAAATGAATCCTCAATTCGTACGATTAAGAAAACTGAGGCTACGATAAGGGCCAGTGATGCTGGTGGCACATCAAAAAGTGCAAAAGTAACTTATATGCCACGAGACCATAGTCTTGAAAAGATGGAAAAGGCCCCTAACATATGGATGGAAAACCAGGCCCAGAAAAATGTGCCTTTAAGTTCTAAGATATGTGTGAAAGTCAGGTAGATGTGTAACCACCTTGTTGAAGGTGCGGGTGTGGGAAGTGTCACAGACATAAAATTTCAAACCAGTAAGGGCTGGTTTGAAATCTTTAAGAAAAGTTACATCAGGTGATCACCAAGCCACAGCGCTGCATCCTGGAAAATTAGTGAAACTGATTCAGGGGAAGGGTTACCCGCCAGAGTAGGTAGTTAATGCAGACAAGATTGACCGTTTTTTGAAAAAATTGCCAAAAAGAACATTTATTTCCAAGGCTGAGAAGTCTGCTCCAGGGTTTAAGGCAGCGAAGGACAGGCTGACCGGTCTCTAAACCTGTGTGCCCTGAAGGGCAAGAATACACATCACCTCCCTGACTTTTGGTGGTATAACCATAAGGCCTGGGTTAATGCAGCCATCTTCATGGACTGGTTCAACAACTGTTTGTGTGTGAGGTCGAGTGTTATCTTGCCCCAAAAATCTGCGGATCATGGTGTTACTCATGGTCGTCGACAATGCACCCAATCATCCTGAAGCACTCCAGATCGCTTAACCCAATATAGAAGTGGTATTTCTCCCTCCAAACACCACTCCACTTCTTCAGCCTATGAACCAGAGTGTAATAGCCACCTTTAAAAGTTATTACACTTGCCACACCTCCAACCATATCTATGATGCCATGGAAGAGGACAGCACCTTAACTGTTTCTGACTGCTGGAAAAATTTAACATCACTGACTGCATCAGCATAATAAAAAATTCAGTGGATGAAGTGAAGCAGTCAACACTGAATGTGTGCTGGGGAAAAATCTGGCTTGAGGTGGTGCACAACTTCCAAGGTTTCCCTTCGGTCAATGCTGAGGTGCGACAAATCATGAAGATTGCACAATCTTTGTCAGGTGAGGGAATGTGCGACATGCAAGCTAATGAGATAGAGGAGCTGCTTGGTTTTCATGTGGAGGAGTTGACAGAGGATGACCTAGAGAAGCTGATACAGTTCTCCAATGATGACGAGGATGAGGTGAAAAAAGTGAAAATGACGCTAAAAAATCTTAATAAGGGAATGCTTATGTTTTCAACTTTGGCTGAACATTTCATGGAAATTTATCCTTTTATGGAGCTCAGCCTTAGGTGCATGTGTTGGAGGGTGCAATGAGGCCCTACAAAGAGGTGTACAGGGATCTCCAAAAAATGAAGCAGCCATCCATCCTCAGTTTTTTTTTTTTTTTTTTTTTAGCAAACCACCTCTGCTATAGCTGCCTCGATCACCAACCCACAACTCTCAACCAGCAATCACACCAGCCACCCCACACCTTCCACCAGCGGCTACACTCCAGCCACCATCAGCCACCCACAACCTTCCACCAGCACCTACACTACAGCCACCATCAGCCACCCACAACCTTCCACCAGTGTGGCTTCACTCCAGCCACCATCAGCCACCCACAAACTTCCACCAGCAACTACACTACAGCCAACATCAGCCACCCACAATCTTCCACCAGCATCTACACTACAGCCAACATCAGCTACCCACAATCTTCCACCAGCACCTACACTATAGCCAACATCAGCCACCCACAACCTTCCACCAGTGGTTACACTCCAGCCACCACCCACACACTCCAGCCAAGATGTCCCTGCATCACCCACCTCATCAGACATTAATGAACCTAAAGAGGTGCAGGAAGAGAGTGGGCCTGTGTTCTTCTCTTCCTTATAACAACCACCGCTCCCTCCACATCATCATTGTCATTCTCATCCACCATCATCCTCAATGAATGTAAATACCTCCTACACTGTTAAATATATATTACTATTTAATTTATATTATACACTATTTTATATGCATTTGACTCAAATTTAATTAAATGTACAATGCAAATATTGTTTTGTGAAGGAACAGGCAACTTATTTAGGATTTGACGAGTGTTATCAGCGGCAGTGGAACTTAACCCTCTATTTCCCATTTAATCTTACCTACCATGGATTTACCAACCACAGAATTTTCCAGGAACCTAACTCCCACAGATGGTGAGGGACTACTGTGTTCATTTTCATTTATAGTTCTGTTTTGCATACATTTGGATGTACAGTATTGTACATGTACAGTATTACATGTATTTAAATATTTTTCCTTTTGTACTGTGAGTAACATATTCAGTTTGTATTACTGTACACTGTTATTTAGTGAGATACTAACCATATTTACTCAATACAGTACAGTGCAGTGGTCCCTCGGTTAACGAACGATTCGATTAACCAAATTTCGGTTAACGAATTAGCTCCCATAAGGATCTTCAATTTGGTTAACGAACAAAACTTCGATTAACGAAATCCTTACGACAAACACGTTTTGTTGTGAGCATCAGCTGATCGGCTAGTCCGCCAATACAGTAATCTGTTCTATGTTTACATTTGTTTCCAGTGGAGTAAATATCAAGAAGGTTGTGTTCTTGAATATTTTTGCATTTTTTATATTAAAATTATTGGTCATTCTAAAATTTAGCCATCCAAGCTCTGTCTACATAAAGTTTTCAACTATTATTTTTGGCTCGATATATGTAACTTTATTAATTTATTGAAACTCATTTACATGCACACACTGTCCTAAGGGCAAAGCTGTACTGTACATGTAATCAAAATAATGTAGATGACTAAAATTTTTGTCGAGTGCAAACTATTGCATGTTTACATTCAAATTAATCACTATCTTATAAGAATTCCAGCAATGTAGATTATCTTTTCCCCAGTCACTTCTATGACATTTTATAAGCAAAAAACAAAAACTCAATCTAAAGGACATAAATAAACAAATAAATACTTCGCTAGACCTTCGGCGCAAACTGTCAAACATGTCACTGTCACCCCTCCCTCCCTCCCTCCCCTCCCAGCAAGGGTTTGGTGGTTATACAGTAGGCTTTAAGTTTTTATCTTTTATAATATCACAAACTAAAGTTAGGAGAATATAATTTGCATTGCTGGAATCCTTGCAAGACAGCGAATAATTTGAATATAAACGTCATATGTTTTGCACAAGAGATAAAAATTAATCACCTGTATCACATTGCAGTAATGATTTAAGAGTAAGAGTGTACAGTATATGTACGTATATATATAGTATAGTGATTTAAGGGCGATTTAGGGGAATTTTAGGAGTGTTTCTGACTACTATGCATTTTTGGCTTTACTTTGTATGTACTTTTCTGTGAGCTGGAACCAATTACCCAATATCCCATTGAAATAATGGATTCGGTTAACGAATGACTCTGTGGAACAAATTGTGTTCGTTAACCGAGGGACCACTGTATATGAAAGTAGGTCCCATAGCAATGTGAGCAGTACAGTTATAGCACACTAGCTCCACATTTTTTTTTTTTTTTTTAGCACAAAAAAGGCAGTATGGCCAGCACTACACACAACTGCCTTCACTTCTCAAACCAAAGTTAGGTACTGTACCAATTTGCGACTAGGAAGACTGGGGAAGCCCCAGGTACATACCATAACCCTTAGAACAGGAGACAAACACTAATTATCAACTACAGTCAACCCTCACTTTACGCGGTTAATGTAACCCACAGGGTACCGCGGAAAGTGAATAACATAACATATGGGATTAAATGAAATAGAGACCAGCTGACCCCCAAACTCCACTTTTTCCAACACAATACCTATGTTCTAGTAAAAATAACATCTTAATTTTATGATGGTACATGCACACAATTAATACTTAAAGAGAAATAGAGAAATACAGTCGCCAAGTTAATGTCCATTCAAATAATGGACTCGACTCCCTCCCCCTCTTCTCACACTACACTCGCTGGCTCTTCCCTCTGAGAAATTTTGGGGGGAAAACCAGGTATAGTAATAAATAATACCTCAAACTAAAGTTAGGATAATATAATTGACATTGCTGGATTCCTTGTAAGACCAGGAATATTTTGAATATAAATGTCATATATTTTTCACAAAAGATAACATATTTACTCAGAGTAAACATTACATCTAAAATTTGTATGTCTAATGCAAAATCTATGATGTTTATATTCAAAATGATCATCAAATTGTAAGAATTCCAGCAATGTAAATTATATTCTGGCCGGGTAATTTGTATGAATTTTATGAGCTAAAACAAATATCTTCAGTTAATAAAAAAAAAAAATATTCTTCACGACACTATCTGTCAATCAAAGTACCCCACCTTGCCTCCCCCCCTCTTCCAACCGAGCCAGATGGTCAGTCCGTCCCAACCCTCCCCCCCACCCCCACCAACCCTCCCTTCAAGAGAAAGGTGGGTGAAAAAACTAGATTTTAACATTTAGTATTAAATAATACCTCAGATTAAAGTTAGGATAATATAATTGACATTGCTGGATTCCTTGTAAAACCAGGAATATTTTGAATATAAATGTCATATATTTTGCACAAAAGATAACATATTTACTCAGAGTAAACATTATATCTAAAATTTGTATGTCTAATGCAAAATCTATGATGTTTATATTCAAAATGATCATCAAATTGTAAGAATTCCAGCAATGTAAATTATATTCTGGCCGGATAATTTGTATGAATTTTATGAGCTAAATAAAAAAATTATACTTCACCCGAGTAAAGGGGTACACCCACCGCAGAATGTGAGCATCCTGGGTTCTGGCAGGGCACCGCGTAAACGCGGAATGTGGGACCGCGTAAAGTGAGGGTTGACTGTATTTGTTCAATAACCAATTACCTCATTGAAATATGTATTCTCAGTAAAGATTGTAAGACAGTTGTTCAAATGAATCTGGAAATGAATTGTAACAGCAATCTTAGTTCTTTCTCAATATAACTTTCCTTTTAATTTAAAATTAAATTCTGAACCAACCTTGTTGAGAATCTTGCTTTCTGTAGAATGAAGGATCTGTGAAGGCAAGAATTTATATCTATCATGACAAAGAGTGTATCTTACCTGGCTACGATGGCATTGATGTTCTTCAGGCCATGTCGCATATCATTTGAATCTGTTTCTTGGGAGTTGGAGGCTGTAGCACCAGAGATAGGTGGCAGGGAGGGCACACGTGATCCAGGAGCTGTACCAGGAGCAGAGGACGATGCTGAGCTGCCACACGCACACCCAAGGTAAGACGTACGCACCCAAGGAGTGCCATCCAAATCCAAGGGGTACAGGGGTCAGACAAAAAGTGATACACTGTGAAGGCCACAGATGGGATGCCTTGGACTCTGGCTAAAGTCTATATTATTTAGAGTATTGTACTTTATAAATTCAAGGCACTGTAGTAGCAGACTATACATTATAAACAAACACAGAATGGCTAATGTCCAAAACTGGATTAATTCCTGTATATCAAACTTGGTGGATTACTGCATGAAGTGTCTCAATAGTTCATACACTCTGTGTATGAGTATACTAAAAAAAATCTCTTAAACAGGCAAGAGATTACCTTCAGAAGGTGTCACTCTGTTGTGCATATGGAGCTTTGTGACAGAAACACTAAACATCAAACAGTTTTCATGCATAAAATTTCAGATGATAAAGGAAGTTTCACTAACATGATACATAAAGACTTGCTTACTTCTTTATGCTGTGTATCACACGTGATTTTTTTTAGTATCTTGTAACCTTAATTAAAAATAAGTGCTCTATATATATTATTGTGAAATTCACATGGTATCAAACACTGTTTTAATATTACTTGGTGATTATGAAGATGTTTGTAGCTGGTGCTGAAGTTGAATCTTTAAGTTGCGTTAAATTTGAGAACAAGGCTCAATTTATTACTCATATCTACTGCATTCTGGATAGAAACTGAAGTGCAAAGCAATGCTCAGTTCCCCAGGATGCTATGGTAGAGATGCAAAGCATCAACCCAGTGTCATAAAAAGGTGGCTTCTGTATTAATGTATACATAAATAAATGCTACAGTTTTACATAAAGATAGAAGGGTATGCATAGTACCAGTCCTGTCATACAGGGGTGGCATGTAAATTGCCATATATTTACAGCATCAAGTCATTAAAAGGAAGGTTGTGGGCAGCCAAGTATTTACAGCACAAGTCCTGTGTCAGCACAGGTAGCTAGTAACGAGTAGCAGCAATTGGAGGGAAATAATCAGGAATGTCCCGAGACTTTGCAGATCGGGTATGCGAATTGGAGGACTGGGTGTGACGTGTTGATAGCAAGGTGGGCATCTGGGTACCACCCTCTGCTTTGATGGAGTCTGAATAGGACTTTGAGTTATTAGTGGTGCTTGACCCTGATGGTGCAGGTGGGTCTGAGGGACGGCGACTAGAAGAGTTGCTGGTGTGGTTGTTGCTGCTAGAAGTGTATGACTCAGAGGTTGGCAGGTTGCGGCGACTCAGTCCCGAGACACTATTGGAGTGAGCATGAGTAAGTGGAGGCAAGTTGTCACGGCCTGAGTTTGCAGAGCTGCCAGGAAGACAAGTAGTGATGGCAATCCTCAGCACCTTATCCTTTGTGGTGCATTATAGGGGGATACTCTAGGAAATGCCCAAGGGTGAATCAAGGTGTCCAAGGAGCCTGGCCTCTCCACTCTTCAAGCATCCAACAGACTCATTAAAAACCCAACTTTATACAAATCATGTATATTGCATTTTCTCCTTTGAATGTGAACTCTGATTTTTAAGTTTAAGTAATAGCCAAAATGAAGGAGATATCGTACAAAAAAGCACTGCTTTTTTGCAAACGGTTTACTGAAATAATTGTAAGAGTTTAAAATTAAGGAAAGGTGACAAGATCTGTCAAGGTAACTAACAGACTAAGGAGAGAAAGCCTACTGATAACACCAGTCTATTAAAAACCTAGTCTTGTGTTTAATTCTTTGTTCCAAAACCATATCTGCCCCAGCTACTGTTGCAATTTCCCTTTACATTATTTAATATTACAATTGATTTATTAACTGCAGTATTATCTTTTTAATTTTTTATTACCCTCTATCTCTTCAGAGTACACTGCCAATTCTTCTCACCTGTACTGTAAAAATGTTTCATTTTAGAGTTTAAGTGTTATTAAAAAAAACATCTGATCTACTGTTAAATTTATCATTTTTGTTCTACTACTTGTGAGAATTTCATTTTAAATACTGTATTGACAAATGGAAGTACACCCTCTGTTTTTCAAAAATGTGTGCTGACAGTAATACAGTAATGAATAAGCCAGGCCCCAGGACATGAAAGATGAATTGTGGGGACATGGACAAACAACCACTAAGGGATCCATCAGATGAAAACCTTGTTTTGTATATTTTTTATACCTTCTTTACTATTACATGTCAAGCAAAGCAAAATTAATGTATTTCTCTAGATTAAAATAAAATGCATAGAACAAAAGCAACATGGTTCTACATAATATGGCATGCATGAACCATTAAAGATTTTTTCAACTAACTTTATATTAAAATTATATAAACTTTTAACAATTGCTTGAATGAGATCTCATGACATGATAATTAGCTTTTTAAGTATATTTAATATTTTAAATCATCATTGGATTCACTAAATATACAAGTACTGTACTGTACAATAATTAGTATACAGTAAATGGATTAACAACATTCTTGATTACAGACCATGTATTAGGCAAGCCTACTTGAATACAATTATTTGTCACTTAAACCATAATGCCCCTCACAGGGGCATGTGTACATGTGATAATCTATTAGTTAAAAATAAATAGATCTCATGGCACTGGAGGAAAGCATGCTGGATATTCAGCTTTACATAGTCATCATATCTGACTAGCATAAATTACAAAAAGAGGAGAGGAATTTGTTCAATCATTTTGTAAATAAAATTTGAAGAAAAAAGATCAGAAAGTCTGTGCTGTGTTTCAAGATGGTAAAAAAAAAGGTGAAAACTACAGACACAGTAGACAAATAATATAGAACATAACAATAAACTCATGACAAATTAGTTGCAATATTACTGCATCTTAAACTTAAAGGCAGAATGTTGTCTGTGTCACCACACAATCTTAAGTAAATTTATTGAAGGTATGTAAGATTGAAATAGGGTTCAATTTGCACAAAATTATAATGAGGTAACAGTACAGGGAAGTATATTCAGTGGGGAGATGGAACAAGGAAAAATAGGTTTGCCTTCAAATCGTCCAACAGATGGGAACCCTTTAACAATACTGTATGATATAATGTTCTGATATACAAAATAAATAATGTCTTTATAAGATTGTGCATGTGATAACGTGATAATATAATTCCTGTGCTCCACTGAGGATTACAAGGTAATTATTAAAACCACTGAAAGTCTTCCATCATTCAGAATTCCTTTTTTTGAAAGTGCAAATGTCATCAACTGTTTTGTTACTGAAAATCCTTTTGTCAGTTACAGTAAACACATATGGGCAAGCGGTCATCAATTGCTTTTAAAATCTTCTACTATGGTTAGCTAATTTACAGAAAGTATTTCCTATACAGGCATCCCCGGGTTACAGAATTTCTGGTTATGGAATTTCGCCCTTATGGAATTTACAAATTTAGACCTAAGTTTTACGTTACCCCCCAAAATTTGCCCTTGCAGAATTTTTAATCAAAGTTTTTACAAAAATAGTAAAAAATATTAAGTGTGAATGCATCTGTGGTGGCCAAAAGGCAAGTGGAAGGCCAATTCATCTCCCCAGTTGCCAGCATTCACCACAACAATGGAGCTGCTCAGTTAGAATTCTTTCCCCAGCTTGTGTTCAGTTGTGCATCTGTGCTTGGGACTTTATTTGCCCTTATGGAATTTTGGTTAATTTATTAAGATTTTCAAAAGAAAAAAAATCGTGATATTGAACAAAAAATTTAAAAAAAAATTATGAAATTTATTTCATGTGGATTTTGGCTCAGCTCTCCTTCCTCTCCAGCTGGTAGCAGTCACAACAACAATGGCACTACAGGTACTAAGTTTGAATTCTTTCTCCAGTTTGTGTTCAGTTATGCACCTGTGTTACTGTGTACCCTTATTCAATATGAGAGGAAAAAGACCATCAAGTTCAAGTGAAAGCAGTGGTGATAAAAGATTCCATAAAGGAATTGTATAGGACATTACACTTCATGTTTTAAAGAGGTAACTCCCAGTAACTCTGATCCCATCACCTCACCTCATCACCTGCAGCACTCGACATAATTTCTGGTAAGTAAAATTCAAGTGTTTTGTTAATTTATTATCATATTACATCATGAAAGACTCATTGTATGTGGTTAAAACCATCTGATTTCATACATATATGTTCTTGTATCACATTTTTGGCCACAAAATTTTTCTGTAGGAACTCATCTGAACTTTTTTAATGGAAGCCAATGGGAAAAATGGTTTTGTATTACGGAAAGATTTTCCATAACCTGGGAGATCTCTGTACAGTACTTCAATAGCCATTCAAGGCCACACTTGACCAACACTGAAGCAGGTTCTGATATTTTAAGGGGCCAGAGCATGCCCAGTACTTGCCAACAGTGCATAACAGAAACGTGACCGACCACCCAAGCAGCTAACTAGCCGATCAGTGGTGAAGAAGATAAAAGTAAAAGTTAAAACGTTGACATACAGGTGTCATAATCAATAAGTGAGGAGGTAAGAAAAAGAATTCTACATATAAACACTATTACATGAGCATGGAAAAATATTACCAAGCTTTCTTGAGAAATATCTACATTTTGTATAAATAATACAGTACCTCAAACTGAAACAAATTGCTCAGACTTAACTATATTAACAAGGTAAATAATGTGTGACTCCAAAAGTTATATACAGTCAACCCTCGCTTTACGCGATCCCACTTTACGCGTTTCCACGTTTACGCGGTACAATGCTGAACATGGAATGCTCACTTTCCGCGGTGTGTGTACCCTTTTACGCGGAGAGCAGCGCGAGCAGGGTGCGCACAAGGTCGCCCAGTCATCAAAACATTACCGAGTTCTTCACCCGCCACCCACCACAGCCGGCCCAAGTCAGTGATTGTGATAATGATAGTGAGGATACGGACTTTGAGGGGTTTGACAAAGAGGCCCTGCAAGCCTCTGTGGTGGATAGTGATACAATTGATACAAGTGATACAGGTGAGGGCCAATAATCTGCCCTCTGCCTCGGAACCAACCCCCATCCCCGTGTGCCCAGCCATCTTATTAATTGTGTGCATACCATCACAAAATTTAGAAGTTATTTTTACTACAACATAGGTATTGTGTCTGAAAAAGTGGAGTTTGGGGGTCGGCCCGGTCTCTATTTCAATTAATCCCATATGTTATGTTGTTCACTTAACGCGGGCCGCCGTGGGTTCAATTGACCGCGTAAAGTGAGGGTTCACTGTATAAGCCTTATTGGAGTGTTCCTGACTGATGTCATCGGCATACATGTTTTATCAATATTATTGTTTAGGAGAACAGCACTACTATTTATAAAATGTGTAGTATTCTTGCATTGGGTAGATAAAATTTGATAAGCAAATTCATGAACTTATCTCCGATACATTATCCTAAGCAATAAACTGACACTACAATATTTTTTATTATTTAGAACTTTCAGTGGTACAGTATTCATCTTGAATAATTAATGAAATCAATATCTTTAATATGATTTTCCATTATTAATTGGGGTTCTATACAGAACCTCCTCCACATTACACAGTCCCACCATTCATAACTTAATGCCTAGCTCAAGCAACTTTTGTATTTCAATCCAAATTCTACTAGTTGAAAATCAAAGTCCCTCAACCTTGGTGGTTGGAACTAATAGAAATAATAGTTATTAAAGTACTGTATTATTCCCATCAAAACCATAGGCTCCCCAAAAAGTGACAGATGTTTAAAGGCATCTGTCACACTAGCCATAATTTATGCAACCTTTATTTAGCTCGCTTACAAACAAACCATCATTACAGGTTCAATTGCTCAGTTCCAACCACCTGTGTAAAAAATTAATTTTAGTACTAAATATATTTAACTTTTCCTTTCCTTTTATCCTCTTTGCCACTGATCGGCTCGTTAGCCGCTTGGGTGATCGGTCACGTCTCTGATTACTTTTCCTTTTCATTTATCTTCTTCACCAAAAGATCGGCTCGCTAGCCGCCCGGGCGATCAGTCACATCTCTGTCACGCACTGTTGGCAAATACTGGGCATGCACCAGCTCCTAAATATACCTGAACCCGCTCCAGTGTTGGTCAAGTCTTGTCTTGAAAGAGCTCACACTCGGTACTGTCACAACACTCTCTGGTAGATTGTTCCACGAGTTTACAACCCTCACCCCGAAAAAGTTTGCCCTTGCAGCTTCTTCAATCTTGAGCTGTGACCTCTTGTGGGGCGAGCATCCGCCAGCTCCAAGTAAGGACACTTGACTGAGTAGTGCCCCCTGAGATGCTTATACACCTCAACTAGGTCTCCCCTTGCCCGTCTGTAGTATAAGCTAGGCAAGTTCAGGCGCTCCAATCTCTCAGGGTAGCTGAGGTGCCGAAGTGCAGGCACCAGTCTGGTGGCCCTCCTTTGAACATTTTCAACCAACTGACAGTCCCTAGCATATCTCAGGGACCAGACGGGGTGACAGTACTCCAGATGGGGAAGCAATTCACTCTTGAAGATCGTTACGAGGGATGGACCATCTAGATATCTGAACGACATTCTTATAAGACCCAATAATTTATTTGCCTGGTTTACCTTCTTCTAGCAATGGCCCGAGAACTTCAGCTCATTGTCAACATACACACTTAGGTCCTTCTCACATTCAGTCTCAACTAGTGCAGTTTCTTCATCCCGTCAGGACATATGATACGCCTCCTTACTGTTGGTACGCCCCAGGGGCATCCTCTTACACTTCGTGACATTGAATCTTAGCAGCCATTTCTTCGACCATTCCTGGAGCCCACAGAGGTCCTTCTGCAGCTCTTCACAGTCCGCTTGGTTCTTAATTTCCCGAAATAATATGGCATCATCGGCAAACATTTGTATGGAGGAGTGTACAACGTCAGGCACGTCATTTATGAAACAAACAAACAACAGCGGGCCCAATACACTGCCCTGTGGTACCCCACTTGTGACAGGTACAGGTGACGATTTCGTGCCATTAATCACCACACACTGCTTGCGGTCATGTAGAAAGTCTTCTATCCACGCTAGGATATTTCCCCGAATTACGTACCCTTCCAGTTTGATTTTCAGCCTTTCTTGGAGTACACTGTCGAAAGCCTTGGCAAAATCTAGGTAAATATTGTCGATATTACCACCCCGTCCCAGAATATGGGTCCAAATATCCAATACCTTGAGCAATTGTGTTAAGCAGGAGTGCCCCAGCATAAAACCGTGTTGGCAATCCTTTACAAGGTTGTTTCGTATTAGATGTTCCATTGCGGCATCTCTGATAATACTCTCAAGTACTTTACATATTATGCTGGTCAGGCTCACCGGTCTATAGTTATTCGTGGAGTGACGATCGCCCTTCTTGAAGATGGGACTCACATAAGCCACTTTCCATTCACTGGGGACCATTTGTTCATCCAGGCATTTACAAAACAGGATCTTCAGGGACTCTGCAAGCTCCTTGCACAACTCTCTTAGCACCATGTCAGGGCCAGGACTTTTATGGATCTTTAGCCTGGACAGTCTATTTCTAATACCCTCTTCTGTGAACACAATGTGGGTCAGTGCTGTGTCGAATCGTCTGTCCTCAAATGCAGGAAGGTTAGTTGCATCCTCTCTTGTGAACACCGAGGAAAAGAAGCTGTTCAATGCCTCAGCTTTATCCTGGTCAGAATCTGCGTAACTACCATCCACCAGCCTCAGGTCTGATACTCCTACTCGCATTTTCAATTTCGACTTTGCATAGCGGTAAAACACCTTTGGGTTTGACTTGACCTCACTTGCAACCAGCCTCTGGAACTCCTTTTCAGCCCTTCTATACTCTATCTTTGCTTGGTTTCTGGCTCTTGCATACATCCTCCTGTCTTGCTCATTGTTTGACCCAACCCACGTCTTGAATTTCTGGGATTTCTTCTTAATTTTGTCGACCGCCGCATGGTTCATGTGAAGGGATCCTCTCGTATTCCTAGAAGCACTGGGTTTGGTCTTGGGTATATATTTATCGATCAAATGGGTCACTTTACTAGTTATGATATTCAGTGTAGTGTCTGCGTTCTTGTACCTTAATGAGTCAGGCCAGTTGATACCACTCATCTCTTCCCTCATCCCATTGTAATTTCCCTTGTAATATTTGCACCTTGGCCTGGCCTTATCCTGAACTAGTTAACAGTTAAATCTGAATGATAACACTATATGGTGACTGGGGCAAGGTGTTCCAGTTTGGCCACCATATCCTCCTCGTTTGTTATGATGAGGTCAAGTGGCTTGGGTGTTTGCTCCCCTCTGTAATGTGTCGGGTCGCTAACATGTTGAGACAGAAAATTATCTCTCAGAGTTTCTACAAAAAGAGTAGCAGGGTTATTCAGGTTATTCGGGGTGGACTCGTTTCTCCAGTCGATGTCGCCATAGTTAAAGTCCCCCATGATAAAGAGGTGGCTAGGGTTGAGCATTGCCGCGTTGTTTATTAAGGTTCTTAAGTTCCTTTGATTTAGTGGGCCACAGTTTGGGGATCTGTAGATACACCCGACGATAAGTAAGTCCCTCCCTTTAATTTAATTTTTCACCACTTGGACTCTTCAAAAACATCACCTCCCTGTACCCTTGCCTGGCTGGCTCTAAGGTCTTGCCTACCATAGATAACCACACCCCTCTTGCAAGTTTCTTGAGAAAGGTTCGTAAATGAGTCATATCCAGCAATACTGAACTCACATGCCTCTGGGTCGATTCTCCTGTTCTTGTACAACAGTTCTACAACTCCTACAATATCTGGTTGGTGTACTCTTAGTAGTGTTTCAAACTGCTCTCTCTTATCAAGGAACGTATCAGTATTAGTGTACATGACATTCAAGCCAGAATTTGTTCTCGGTAACGTCTCTGCTCTTAGTAATAAACCCGCTCCCCCCATATTCTCAGAAGCTGCAGCATTTGCTAAGTACACTGTATTTTGCAGGGTGTGGTTAGAAATGTCACTGTTTACACGGCGCTCGCCTCCTCCTGTCTGGTAGGCGGAGCTGGTGCCGCCTCCCGGGTGAGGGTTAGAGTGGGTGGAGGGTGCACTGCTGTCCCCTGGCCCTGTGTCGGCACACTTGTTTCCACTACCCTCCCCCTGAGTATAATCCATGTACACCTGTCCCCGTTCTTCCTTGACTCCTCCCTCTTCTGCTTCAAGTCCTGCAGGAGCTTTTTGTGCTGTTCCCTCTGCATTACCGTGCGATCTGGGTGAATGAATACCGGTACATCCTGAAATGCCTCGCTCCTAGCTAAGTTTTTTGCCTGCCGAATAACCTGCCATTTCTCCTCCTCACTCACTAGTGTGATCCTGAAGGGGCGAGGCTTATTCCCCTGCTTTTGTCCCAGCCTCCTCACACCCTGAGGGGTTGATGGAATCTTCAGAACCTCTGTACAAATATTTTGAAACCGCATCTTATCGTGTGTTACCTTACTCACAGTTCCCCCCACCTGGCTCTCTGGGACTCTAAAAACTATTACATTGTTCCTCCTCTCCCCCAACAGTTGGTCTGCTAATTTTCATTTCTTCGACACACTTCTTCAACATCTTTCTTTTTCCATATCTTTAGTTAGCTGCTTAATTTTTTAAATTTGATCAGACTATGGTAGGATGTGAGATGTATACCTTGCACCTCAGTAGCTATTTTTCTCAGGTTGGGCACTCGCTATTGTCGTCTACTGTAGACATCGACTACTTCTGGCATAGAAGGTTTGATCTTGGCGGGAGGTAAAGTAAAGCTTTGTCAGATCAAACTAAGCCAGATTGTGAGATTGTATTAATCGCCTCAGGGACTATCTTAGATACGACACTTGATATTGCTGTTTATGTGTGCCATCAGTTCTCTGTGATTGAAGCTTTGGTCTTGGCGGGAGGTGTAATGATTGAATATCAGACCAAAGCTTACAGCCAAGAATTACATAACAGCAAGTACAGTACAGACCGCGTGGTACCCGAACACCACAGGTTGACACACCGCAGGTCAAGACCTGACCCCGGCCTAAGTACTTGCGTAACCCTACGATATAACCATGTTAAGGAAACCACACCTGGCCAAGACCCACCCGGGAGGTAATAATTACAAAGCACTATTGTCTTGCGACATGACCTCACCTGGGCAAACAGCTGTCCAGACCTGACCCCAAGGGAGATCAAGGACCCGCTAATTAGCCAGCACCCCTGTTACCCAACCCGACAACCCGGTCAAGACACACCCACGTAAGTAGGAGAGGTCACCCTCCAGCTCCTCCAATATATAGGGGCTAGAGCTCCTCTCCCCACGGAGAGTCTGATAACCAAGGAGGGCCAGCAACCACGTCCCCCTGTCCCGCTCATCAAAGAAGTCCGTCACTAAAGGCAACGAGGTCTCCGCCGGGTCCATCGACAGAGTGCTGTCAATTCAACGTATAACAGTAAGTGCTGGCTGTGTAGGCGGTAGAAGTGCAATGATCCCGAACCTTCCAACGATCGACTTCGTGAAGTGCCCATACGACTTGTGAAGTGTACGAATCCCCCCCATTAATTCCCCCTATGCAACTAGTAAAATAAAGCTGTAACACGCAGTTGTGTTTTATATACTACACTTGTACTGAGCCTGTGTTAATATACGTAGTCATCCCCACACCCTCGAGACACGCTACCAAACTTCCTGTCTTTACATCCTCCTGCTATAAATATTTTACCTATATGTCATATCCTCTTCTGGTGAGTTTTGTCTCCACCAAGAGAACTAAAATTTTATGGGTGAAATGGCGCCATGGGGTGACTTCTCTTCCACCCCAATGCCTTCTCTTCTCCCTTCTCCTCCACCCCCATTCTAATTCCCATCATCATCTTCATCATCCAGGAGTCTTCTACATACACACCTCAAAGTAAGTGTACTTTTCTACCTTTTTTGTTGAATTTAGGCAATTTTCGGTGAGCTGGAACCAATTACCCAAAAACCTATTGAAACAATGGTTTCGGTTAACGAGTTTTTCAGTTAACGAGCAACCTTCTAGAACGGATTGTGCTCGTTAACCGAGGGACCACTGTACAAATAAATACTTCACTAGACCTTCGACCCCAACTGTCAAACGTGTCACTGTCACCTCCCTCCCCCCCACCTCTTCCCAGCCAGCGTTGGGTGGTTATAGACTTTCAGTTTTTATCTTATATAATATCTCAGACTAAAGTTAGGAGAATATAATTTGTATTGCTAGAATCCTTGCAAGACAGCGAATAATTTGAATATAAACGTCATATATTTTGCACGAGATAAAATTGTTAGCTCTTTGTAATAAAATTAATTAGAACTAAAATTTTTATGTCTAATGCGAACTATAGCATGTATATATTCAAACTAATCACTATCATATAAGAATTCCAGCAATGTTAATTATAGTTTCCCATGTCAATTCAGTGACATTTTATAAGAGAAAAACTTAAAGTCACTCTTAAGGACAGATAAATAAATAAGCACTAGACCTTGGCATCAACTGTCAAACATATCACCTCACCTCCCCCGCCCCACCCCCTCATTTCCCCATCAGCTGATCGCTACGTCCAGAATGTGACGTCTAGGTATGTAAATACCTAGCATTAACTCGCCAGGCCAACATACAGGCAATTAAAACGTCTAATAATTTCTTAAATATGTAATATTAGGAGAACACGTCGCTACCTGGCATTTAATTGCAATTCTCAAAACCCACTCTCGCACCCCCGCATCACACGCATTGCTACTGTCATCTTCTTGCCTGGCGAATCAGCTGTAAATACTCATAAGGAAAGCAACGCTAATTTGTTTTGTAGCTGAAATATTATGTGCCACGAGGATTTTACTTTTGTTATTTATACATCTTAGCACGGTGAGGAAATCAAGTGACTTTTATTTTGATTATGTCTCTCAGATATTGTGTTTGGGGCAATTTTTTATATGGTCTGGTCAAGCATGGCGACCATGGCTCGTCTTCTATCTCTAGGAAGACAGTCATCTATAGTGACTAATTTCCTCTGCTTTTAAGTCACTTAGTGAATGGCATTGTTTTAAGCCCTTTCGGGCTCGTTTTCACTGAAAGAATATACAGTGATCCCTCGGTTAACGGGCGCCTCGGTTAACGAAATTTCAGTTAACGAATTACCTTCCATAAGATTCTTCACTAAGGTTAACGAGCAATCCCTCGATTAACGAATTCCTTACGAGCGCCCCTCAACATGTTTTCGCTTGCTCACTAGCTGTCGTATTAGTCCGCCAATACAGTAATCGGTTCTAGGGCTTAAATTCCTTACCAATTTAGTAAATATCAAGAAGGTTGTACTATACAATCATTTAAAAAGTTTTATATTAAATTTTTTAGTCATTTTAACAATTATTGAACATAACTGAAGTACAGGAAACTAGTTTTATGCACGCCAAACAGCCACTCAACACACCAAGTTTGGCGTCAGTTTGTTTACAGGTTCAGAGGAAGGAACATCTTGTTTGAGACTCTTCAACATAAACGCTTTTTTTCTGTGTTTCCAGTCAAATTATTGGTCATTTTGAAATATACTTTACATATTGATAATATATAGCGCAGTGCAGTGTTGATTTAAAGAAAATAATCTTGAATTACACCTAGTGAACTTAAAATTTTATGGGTTAAATGGCAGCATGAAGCATGGGGTGATTTCTCTTCCACCCCCACTTCGTTCTCTTCTCCCTTCTCCTCCACCCCCACTTCTAATTCCCAACATCATCATCATCATCAACCAGGAGCCTTCTACATACACACCTCAAAGTAAGTGTACCTTACTGCATTTATTTTTACTTTGTATGTAATTTTCGGTGAGCTGGAACCATTTACCCAAAATCCCATTGAAACAATGGTTTCGGTTAACGAACAACCTTCTGGAACGAATTGTGTTTGTTAACCGAGGGACCACTGTATACTATATTATGAGTCATTAACTGCCTTGTGGCAAACTTCTAGTTACACGTACTGAAATTATTTTACGTGAGTGAATTTCTTCCAAGAATTTGACTTCTCCATTCATGTCACATTTTGATTCCTTTTTAAAGATTGGCTCACTTCACTGTGACCTAGATTTGAATTTCCACATGGGTTAAGATGTGAGGAGGATGTACAGGTATACCTTGCTATGCATTGTTTCTCTTATGCCTTGTTGATAAATTAGAGAAAAATACAGTACCTGTATATTGTACAATACTATATTTTCCAAAAAGAAAATCATGCAAGCGGTGAAATAATTTGGATAGCCTTGGAATGCTAAAACACAGTTGAATGCCTCTGCCACATCCCTCTGCAGTATTAGTTTAGGCATCACCGCCACATTCACTTGATCTTGTACGTTTACAGTGAGTAAAACCTTCCCTAAACCCTGTAAAATGAGTGGAAAATGCCAAAAAAGTGTTATTTGTGCTTGTATGAAAAACAAAACAAAACAAGGAGAAGTATTGATCTCAGGGTTAAATTACATGTTTTGAAGCTGGCAAATGAGCTGTCGACATCACCAAACTGCTTGGCCTACGAGTCATCTTCAGTGGGTGAAATAAAAACAGAGAATGCAGCTCTACAGTTAATAAGTTAATAACCAATGATATTAATTGCTACAAACATCTGCACAAACAGAAGAAGAAGGCTGTCCAGCTGTCTTTGAACCATTATTTTCAATGTCTATACTGCAGCTTTGTCTCAATAACTCCACACTCCCCACCCTCGCCGGCCTCTATACACAGTTTTCTTAACCAACTCGAGTAGATGTTATTTCCAGTACATGTTCAATACTTGCCAACAGTGTGTAACAGAGATGTGACATCACCCAAGCAGCTAACAAGATGATCAGCAGCAAAGAGGATAAAGTAAACTAGTACATACTGTCATAACATAAATTTTATATCTAAATATTTACTTTAACTTTTAGAAATCTGATTTTGACATTTAAATTATATTTTGGTTAGAAATTTTGTACCAGAAATGTTCCTAAGGAACATAACCCCTGTTTATATTATTAGGTCTACAGTAAACTTGTGCACGTATTCACGATACAGTACAATGTTTCACCAAACATTGCACTTTTCAAGAATGCATATGTGACGTATAGCAAGGTATACCTGTACAAAAGTTCAGTATAGCCCTATTGGTATTCCGGTTTCATCTTATACCTGTACTAGCACTGGAATCATGTCGATAAAAATTATAACTGTAATATCTGGATACACAGGCCCTGGTGCTTTCCTCTAGTATAATCAACTTCATATAAGAAAACCCAGTACAGTGGTCCCTCGGTGAAAGAATGGTTCGATTAACAAAATTTCGGTTAACGAATAACCCCCCATAAGGATCTTCAATTCGGTTAACGAACAAAACTTTGATTAACGAAATCCTTATGAACAGCACGTTTTGTTGTGAGCATCAGCTGATCAGCTGATGGGCTAGTCTGCCAATTCAGTAATCTGTTCTATGTTTACATTCGTTTCCAGTGGAGTAGATATCAAGAAATTTGTGCTCTTTAATATTTTTGCATTTTTTATGTTAAAATTATTAGTCATTTTAAAATTTAGTTAACATATTGATAATATATGCAGTACAGGGAACTAGTTTTTTGTGAGCCCATCAACTGCTTGACTCAGCCACCAGGCATCAGTTTGGCTATGTTGACAGTGGAGTGAACATCTATTTTATTGGTGTCTTGAATATTTTTGCATTTTTACATTGAAATTATTGGTCATTCTGAAATTTAGTTAACATATTGATAATATATAGTGCAGTACTGTGTTGATTTAAATAAAATAATCTTGAATTACACCTAGTGAGCTTAAAATTTTATTGGTGAAATGACGGCATCAAGCATGGGTCCCCTGAAAGGTGATTTCTCCTCCACCCCCACTTCTAATTCCCATCTCATCATCATCAACTGCATTTTTTTTTACATTGTATGTACTTTTCTGTGAGCTGGAACCAATTACCCAATATCACATTGAAACAATGGATTCGGTTAACGAAATTTTCGGTTAACGAACGACTCTGTGAAACGAATTGTGTTCGTTAATCGAGGGACCACTGTAGTATATTGTGTTAATGTAAACCAAGTCACAACAACAACATTGAGAAAAATTGTGTAACTGTGAATTGCAAGATTTATAAAGCTATGAGTATTGTGCAAAGGTTATATAGATTACACAGAAACTTAACGAATCTGAGCTCAATTTGGGCAGTGGTGGGCATGGTTCCACTAATCCGCTAACCGCTAATTAGCGAAGCTAACTCTCGTTAGCGGATTAGCGTTTTCGCTAACTTTGGAAACCATTAGCGGACCAATTAGCCTCTGTTAAATTTAGTTCCGCTAACTTTAAGTCCGCTAACAAAATGTATACATGTTTGTTCCTGTCTGTTGTAAGCGTGTGATGCCGCGACTCGTGTCTCCAACAGCCAGTCAGGCACGCTTGGCTGACTGCGTGTTAGTACATGTAAACGTGACAAGACAATTTTTCGATTATTAAAGTTTAATACTTTTTTTTACAATAAATAAAGACTGTCAGTGTATGCTGAAAGAATCATAGAATGTAATTGTAAACTAATGTATAATTTAATTTCTCATTTATTTGTTAATTTAATTAGGATTTTTTTGTGTCACTATATTTGGTTATGCTAAGTACTGCATAAGTTCATAACCAGGATGTCATCCAAGGTGTGCGCCAAACAAAATTTTCTAAAAACTTACTTTTCATTAAAGTTTAGAATTTTCTGTTTATTAACATGACTAAGACCAACAATAAGTTATATAAAAATGCACTGGTATAATGACTAAGACCAACAATAAGTTACATAAAAATGCACTGGTATAATGTGTATGTGGCTGGAATTGCATATTTACATGAATAATGAATAAGGCCGATAGGTTGTATGAGAATGCAAATTAATTATTTGTGAAATTGTGTACAGTGTACACCTTGATAAGTTGATCATCATCTGATCTTGGCATGATGCTATTTGCTATCTATGCTATACAGTACTATAGTTTTTGGATTCGTTTAATACTTTCTCTCTTTTCGTACAGTAAATAAATATTGTAAAGTGTATGTTGAAACTTGAATGTAAACTAAAGTTTAATTTCATTTGTTCATTTAATTATTTGTGTACACCTTGATCATCATCTGATCTTGGCGTGCTATACCTTTTTGGAAAGATCTTCGTCAAAGCTACAAGACAACATATGAAAATGTCAGCTCTTTAGGTCTGTTTTTAAGGGTTTTAGAGCCCCCAAAAAAAAAAGCTAAATTCATATAATAAAAGTTAGCGGTTAGCATTAGCTTCCGCTAATTTTTTTAGCTGTTTAGCGGTTTAGCGTTAGCGAAGTTAACTTTTTAGTTAGCAGATTAGCGGTTAGTGAAGCTAACTTTTCATTTAGCTGTGCCCACCACTGAATTTGGGGCACTTCTGTCATGCTAAGCTTGTGAGACATGATGATGGAGAGGCAAGTATATTTTCATGCAGTGATCCAGTGACATGACAACAGTTAACATTTACACACATTACTGAAAAATTTATTTAAAGTTATTTAACAAAATTTACACCACTGTTACATGTTGAATAAACCTACTCAAGTTTCCATAAACAGTTTCAGATACTGTATAACTGAATGGAAATTCAATGCTAACAGCCCTATGAAGAGCGAAACCTTAAGAAGTGCAAGATTATAGCTGATTTGTTTTATAGCAACAATACTGTAGGTATTCAATTTTTTGTCCTGAATTAAACAGATTCAAGTACAGTTAACCCTCACTTTACGCGGTTAATGTAACCCGGAGGGTACCGCGGAAAGTGAGGAACGCGTAAAGTGAATAACATAACATATGGGATTAATTGAAATGGAGTCCGGGCCGATCCCCAAACTCCACTTTTTGACGACACACAACTATGTTGTAGTAAAAATTTTATCTTAACTTTATGATGGTATGAAAAAACAAGTAATATAGAAGAGGTTAGGTTAGGAAAGATAAAGGTTAACATAGGAAAAATAAAGGTAAGGTTAGAAAACTAAAATTAGGTGTAACACTTACGGTAGTAGAAGAGATGGGTCAGCATACGGGGATGGAGGCTGGTTCCGAGGCAGAGGGCAGATTACTGGCCCTCAGGTGAATCACCATTACTAGGTGAATCACCATCACTGTCACTATCACTGGCTTGGGCTGGCTGTGGTGGGTTGCGGGCGAAGAAATCTGATATGCTTTGATGACGGCTGGCGTTGATGTTGTCGTGATACACCTTGATGTACGGTCCATAGCCTGCACCAGCCGGGTATGGAAGACTTCATAGTGGTCATCGTCATTGTCGCGGGAAAGGAAGGACTTCATTTTCTCTGCACACTCCATGGCACCCTTAATATCACTATGACTTAAATTGTGTTCTTCGGAGACTGACGCACCTTCTTCCTCCTCTTCACTGACGTGTTCTTCTTCCAACATCTCGTCGGCAGTCACTTCAGGATCTCTGATCACCTCCAGGATGTCGTCGTTGGTGGTCTCGGAGAAGCCTGGAACTGTAACAGTCTGCGCAGCTTCTCTGGCAAGGTCCACTGCTACTGCAACATTCTGAACCTCACCAGTCACAGATTGACTCCTCCTCTCACCTGGTATTCCATGCAACACATGTCTCCATGCGTGACGAATTGTAGCAATAGACAGCTGATCCCATGACTCCACCAAGAAGTCCACAGCTTTCTTGATGTTAAATACTCTCCAGAATTGTTTGAAGAGTATTTTTTGCTGTTCTAACTGTTGATCCTCATCTTCTTCGCTCTTGCTATCGGTGGTGGTGTCACTCAGGTTACGCAACTCTTCCCTGGTGTTGGTGTAGTCGTTCAGGAGCTGGAATTTTTTTGTTGAGAATGCAGCTTTCACATTGCAAATCAACTCCTGGTCCATGGGCTGGATTAAAGACGTAGTGTTGGGAGGAAGGAAGACCACTTTTACGTTGGGGTGACGATCTAACAGTAGGGGCGAGTGTCCTGGTGCGTTGTCCAGCAGCAACAAAATATTAAATGGGACATTCTGTCGCTCACAGAATTTCTTTACATCGGGAACAAAACAGTCATCAAACCAGGAGAGGGACAGTGTAGAGAACATCCATGCCTTACGTGCTGTCAGCCAGTGGACATTTAGCTTGGTCATGTCCATGCTCTTGTAGGCGTGCGGCTTGCGGGCTGTGTGGATCACCGATAACTTGAGCTTACAGGTACCGGAGGCATTGGTGGTAAACAGGACGGTGATGCGTTCCTTCTGCATTTTCCGGCCCCGAATCCTGCTGGCATTCTTCACAACGAAGGACTTGGAAGGTAGCTTTTTCCAGAAAAGACCAGATTCGTCCATGTTAAACACCTGGTCGTCACTGTACTGTCCTTCCTCCATAATCTCACGTAAAAACGGAGGAAATTCCCGAGCCGCAGCACGATCAGCACTCGCTTCTTCACCACCAATGTTTATATTGGTGATCTTGTTCCGGATCTTAAACCTCTGTAACCACCCAGAGGAAGCATTAAAGGGTTTGGGCTCTGAAGTTCCCATCTTTCGTGCCACTGCCATGTACAGTTCACGTGCGTAGTCCTTAACAGAGCGCGTGTCGACCGCCATGTTCCGTCGCGCCTGACGCACCAAGTACCTCACAAGTAATTTTTCTGTCTTGAGAAGCACCTGGTTGTGAAAATACTTGATCATAGAAGCACCTGTAGACTTTGTGATCTTCATGTGCTCCTTTATCTTGGCTGAATCCTTCTTTATAGTCCGGATCGTAGATTCGTTCACGCCATGCTGGCGCGCCAAATCAACCTGCCTTGTTCCTTTCTCCAACTCTTGGATGATGCTATACTTCACCTCGTAGCTTAAGGAACGTCGTGTCTTCTTTGGTTTAGTGCCGCTGGGTCCAGGTAAGGAAAGGTTTCTCTCTGGGGGTGGTGGTCCGGCGGAAGCCATTTTACGGAACAATGGATGCGCGTTTACACGGAGTGGCCTTGAGGGATGAAACTGCCGCGGCTAGGTCAAGCGTCGTCTTTCCTCCCTCCCTCCCTCCCCCGGGTGGACACGTCATAATACTTTAAGCCAATTACAGCTAGCAGCAGAGGGGGGTAGGGATGCATGGCCAATCACAGGTCTGATACGTCATATGAGGTCAGTGATAACGCAACAAAGACACACACTGCGCAACCTTACCGCGCGGCTTGCCCAAGCGGAGGGAGGAGGAGGGAGAGGCAGGCAGGCAGGCGGGCGGGTGGCGGGTGGGGCGAATCTAAAAATAGCGTCGCGCCGGACACTCTCCGCGTAATGGGATTCACGTACCGCGTAATGTGAGCACGTGAGGTTCTGGCAAGGCACCGCGTTAACGTGGAAACGCGGAATGCGGGACCGCGTAAAGTGAGGGTTAACTGTACAGTACGATAGGAATATTTGTTGAGACAAACAAAAATTTAATTTTACTTTATCTTTTACTGTACTGAATATTTTATTTCAAGTATTGATATGCCACACAAATTATGACATAACAGAAACTGTGGTCACACCAATGCAAAGATCACTGTCTTTTCTTAATTTAATATGAACTTGCACTTCCTCTACTCATTCTTAAAGGCTCCAAAATTTCTGCATCCGTGCTTAAGTTACTTGAAACTTATTAAAGATAAAATTACTTAGTAAAGATATGATAATGTAGTCTTTTTGCACAACTAAAACTTTCTTGAAAGCAGTATACCACAATAATAGCACACTGATAGGTCATTTGACACATTTCACCTATTCATCATTCCTGTACTGTGCTCTCTTTGTCCATATACAGTAGTAAAATTTATGTTTGAGAACACAACACCATTCTCTAAAAGATATATTCTCCTTTATTTTATCTTTTTCACATCCATTCCATTAGCAACTTAGATTTGTCTTCAACTCCATGTGTTCCACTACCTACTCATTTAGTCTCATATTGCATTGCACACATTCCACCAACCAAATATAGGTACTACCGGGTAAGTGTATAAGACCGCCTCCATCTTGAATCCTTCACACATGCTGCTCAAAACTGTCTAAAATGCTTTCCCTAAATTTTATCTAATAAAAATAGTTTTTTTTCACTTGTAATCATAATATACTGTACGTCCTACCTCTCCTCCCACCCCCCTAAAGAAAATAATCATTCAAGGCTCCTGCACTTTCATAAATCAATCTTGTCTATCTATAGAATGGCTAGTTATCAGTTAAGAACTGGCTTTAGTACAGTACTTTATATGAGGAAAGCAAAAGTATGTGATAAAACAGTCAAGAGTCTCACCTAATTGGGCTACGAAGACTCAGGACACTTTCAGGACGGCGCACATCTCCAAAGCTATGCCGTCGTGGAGGCTTGTCAAAAAGTCTCTCTGGTTCTCTGTCATGCAAAGATTGACAGTTTTACTTGATATTCCTGAATACAGTACACAAGGTATGTACAAAAGTAGTAGGTAGTAGGCAGCTATCAAACAGGAGGTACTACCCCCTGGGAAGATATTGGAAGCATAATGTGCTGTCTTATGGTAGACTCTGCTTCCATATTATATATAAACTGCTGTACCAACATCTGAATAATGTGCATGTTGACTAATGAGCCATTTTAACCAAATACGTACTACCTTCTGTGCAAAATATGTCCTTAAGTTTTTAGAAATAATTTGAGCATTATTAATTCTCAATAAAATTCTTCATTACCATGCATTTTCATACCTTTATTTATGCTAAATCTGCAGAGTAATTTTGTACAGTATTCTTAAATTAATGTAGACCTTGGGATTCTGAAATTTAGACAAATAATTTTAAACTCATACAAATAGAAACTTACTTGTTGATGGGTGGGAGTTTATCAAAGGATGATCCTCTGATAGACAACACTGATGGTGACTGTGAACAAAGAGGAGAATCAGACATATAAGGCCAGAGGTCACACTGCACCATCACCACAAAACCATATTCATCTGCACCTGACACCATACACCACCCAGCAGAAACAAGGGAAGGTGGGGCAGTAGATCAAGATAAAGGATTAAAAAAAGATGGCAAAAGAACAAAGGGTACCAGTAATATAGTAAGCAGAGGAGCAAGTGGAATAAGGAAGAAGAGAAAGAGTTGTGTTGCACTAGTAACTTTGCTTTGTGAAAAACTGAGTATGAGAATCAGCCTATGGTTATCTTTAACTATAATTTATCTTGCTCCACAACTATGACCTCAATTGGAAACTATCTAAATACACCATCAAGTATATACATAATGTTAAAATCTCAAATAAAGTACAGTACAGTAGTCCCTCACCAACTGCGGATTTGCCATTAGTGGATTTCAGGTATCCACGGTTTTTACTCTGTATACAATTTCAGCCAACCACTGCACTATATTTCGAGTATCCACACTTTAGCAGTGTCATTTTCCTTTGTGTTTCAACGTATTCATCTGTGCCATGTTCAGCCTCCCGCCACTACTCCCACCACACTCTCAGTCTTGTGATCTCGTACCATGCAGATTTATTTTACTGCTCCGTACGCTGGATAGTTATGTATTTTCTTCAGTAATAACATCGATTTTGCCTTTAACTATGGCCCCTAAGTGTGCTTTGACAGTTGGTGATAAATTTGAAAAGAAACTGAGGAGGGCAAGGAACATAATGAATAGAAAAGTAATTTGAAGTGCTCGATAGACTAGCATGTGGCCAAAGTGTAGCGTCAGTAGGATGCGCTATAGGGGTAAACGAATCTTTGGTATGTACAATTAAGTTTAGTGAGGCTACAATAAGGGCCTGTGATGCTGGTAGCACATCAAGAAGTGCAAAAGTAACTTATATGCCATGCGATCATAATCTAGAAAGGATGGAAAAGGCACTGAACATATGGATGGAAGATCAGGCCCAGAAAAATGTGCCTTTAAGTTCTAAGATGATATGCGTGAAGGCCAGGTGGATGTACGGCCAGCTTGTTGAAGGTGCGGGTGAGGTAAGTGTCGTGGACTTAAAATTTTAAGCCAGTAAGAACTGGTTTAAAAATTTAAAGAAAACATACAGCCTGCACAATGTGAAATTCATTGGAGAATCCGCATCAGCTGATCACCAGGCCGCTGCGCTGTTTCCTGGAGAATTAGTGAAATTAATTCAGGAGAAGGGTTACTTGCTGGAGCAGGTACTGTATTCAACATGGACGAGTGGCATTTTTTGTAAAAGATTGCCAAAAAGAACATCCATTTCAAAGGATGAGAAGTCTGCGCCAAGGTTTAAGGCAGCGAAGGACAGGCTGACCCGGTCTCTGAACCCCCATGTCCTGAAGAGCTTAATAAGCATCACCTCCCTGACTTTTGGTGGTATAACCATAAGGCCTGGGTTAATGCAGCCATCTTCATGGACTGGTTCAACAACTGTTTGTGTGTGAGGTCGAGTGTTATCTTGCCCCCAAAAAATCTGGGGTTCATGGTGTTGCTCATGGCTGACAATGTACCCAATCATCCTGAAGCACTCCAGCTTGCCCATCCCAATATAGAAGTGGTACAGTATATCTGCCTTCAAGCACCACTTCACTTCTTCAGCCTATGGACCAGAGTGTAATAGGCACTTTTAAAACTTATTGCAATCACCGCACCTTCAGCCGTATCTTTGATGCAATGGAGAAGGACTCCACCTTATCTGTTTCTGACTGCTGGAAAAATTCTAACATCTTTTTCTGAATCAGAATAATAAAAAATTCAGTGGATGAAGTGAAGCAGTCAATACTGAATGTGAGCTGGGGAAATATCTGGTCTGAGTTGGTGAACGACTTCCAAGGTTTCCCTTCAGTCGCTGCTGAGGTGCGGAGCATCATAAAAACTGCGCAATCTTTGCCAGGTGAGGGGATGTGCGCCATGCAGGCTAATGAGATAGAGGAGCTCCTTGGTTTTCATGTGGAGGAGTTGACAGAGGATGACCTAGAGAAGCTGATACAGTCCTCCAATGATGACGAGGATGAGGTGAAAAAAGTGAAAATGACGTTTAAAAATCTTAATAAGGGAATGCTTATGTTTTCAACTTTGGCTGAACATTTCATGGAAATTTATCCTTTTATGGAGCTCAGCCTTAGGTGCATGTGTTGGAGGGCGCAATGAGGCCCTACAAAGAGGTGTACAGGGATCTCCAAAAAAATGAAACAGCCATCCATCCTCAGTTTTTTTAGCAAAATACCGCTGCTACAGCTACCCACTACCACCCACCAGCGGCTACACTCCAGCCACCACCTGCCAAGATGTCCATGCGTCACCCACCTCATCAGACATTGGCAAACCTGAAGAGCTGCATGAAAAGACTTGGCCTCTCTCCTCCTCTTCTTTATATTAACCACCTCTCCCTTCACATCATACTTTACTTTTTTACTTTTATCCTCTTCGCTACTGATCAGCTCGTTAGCTTCTTGGGCTGTCAGTCACATCTCTGTTATGCACTGTTGGCAAGTACTGGGCATACACTGGTTCCGAAATGTATCTGAACCTGCTCCAGTGTTGGTCAAGCCTGGTCTTAAACAGCTCACACTCAGTGCCATCACAACACTCTCTGCCAGGTTGTTCCACGAGTTCACAATTCTCACCCCGAAAAAATTCGCCCTCAGTTTTCTGGACTTGCAGCTTCTTCAACCTTGAGTTGTGACCCCTTGTGGGGCAGGCGTTCATTGTCAACATACACATCCAGGTCCTTTTCACAAACAGACTCTATTAATGCACTTTCTTCATCCTGTTGGAACATATGATTCGCCTCCTTACCGTTAGTATGTCCTAGGTACATCCTCTTACACTTCGTGACATTGAATCTTAGCAGCCATTTCTTTGAACATTCTTGAAGCTCACAGAGATCTTTCAGCTGCTCTTCACAGTCTGTTTGGTTCTTAATTTCCCGAAATAACTTGGCATCATCCACAAACATTTGTATGGAGGAATGTACAGCTTCTAGCATGTCATTTATGAAGCAAACAAACAACATCGGACCCAATACACTGCCCTGTGGTAACCCACTTTTCAAGGGTACACATGGCAATTTCATACAATTAATCACCACACACTACTTGCGATCATGCAGAAAGTCTCCGATCCACGCTAGGACACTTCCCTGAGTCCCGTACCCTTCCAGTTTAATTTTCAGCCTTTCATGGGGTAAGCTGTCAAAAGCCTTGGAAAAAATCTAGGTATATATTGTTGATATTGCCACCCTGTTCCAGAATTTGGGTCCAAACATTCAGTACCTTGAGTAATTAAGTTAAACAGGAGCATCCCGGCATAAAAATGTGTTGGCAATCCTTTACAAGGTTGTTTTGTAGCATATATTCCATCATGGCATGTCTTATAATGCTCTCAAGTACTTTACATACTATGCTCACTGGTCTATAATTATTCTTGGAGTGACAGTCGTCCTTCTTGAAAATTGGAAACATAGCCATTTTCCAGTCACTAGGGAAATTTTGCTCATCGAGGCATCTACAGAAAAGGATCTTCAGGGGTCCAGCAAGCTTGTTGCACAACTCTCTTAGCACTTTGGGATGCACTATGTAAGCGTCGGGACTCTTATGAACCTTTAGCTTTGACAATTATTTCTTATAACCTCTTCTGAGAACACAATGTGGGTCAGTGCTGCGTCAAACTGTCTGTTCTCAAACGCAGGAAGATAGTTTGCATCCACTCTTGTGAACACCAAGGAAAAGTAATTGTTCAATGCCTTTGCCCTGTCTTGATCAGAATCAGCATAACTACCATCTTCAAGCCTCAGGTTCTAAACGCCTACTTTTGTTTTTATTTCAACTTTGCAAAGCGGTAAAACTCCTTTGGGTTTGACTTGACCTCGCTCGCGATAAGCCTCTGGAACTCTTTTTCAGCCCTATAACACTCTGACTTTGCCTGGTTCCGGCATACATCCTCCTGTCTTGCTCATCATTTGTCCTGACCCATGTCTCGAATTTCTGAGTTTTCATCTTAACTCTGTCGACCACCGCATGGTTCATGTGTAGCGATCTCTTTGTATTCCTGGAGGCACTGGGTTTGGTCTTACTTCACTTTTATCCTCTTCACCACTGATCGGCTCACTAGCTGCTGGGGCAATCGGTCACTTCTCTGTTGCGCACTGTTGACAGGTACTGGGCATGCACCGGCTCCTGAATATATCTGAACCTGCTCCAGTGTTCGTTAAGTCTGGTCTTGAAAGAGCTCACACTCGGTGTCGTCACAACACTTTGTGGCAGATTGCTCCAAGAGTTCACAACTCTCACTCCGAAAAAGTTACCCCTCACAGTTTTGGGTATATATTTATCAATCAAATGGTTCACTTTACTGGCTAAAGTGACTTAGAAACCTTCCATATCAAGATAGGTTAAAGAAACTAAACTTGCATTACCTAGAAAGACGAAGAGTGTGGGGATATATGATAGAAGTATTTAAGTGGGTGAAAGGAATTAATAAAGGAGATATAGATAAAGTTCTTATAATATCCGAGCAGGATAGGACTCGTAGTAATGGATTTAAGTTGGATAAGTTTAGGTTTAGGAGGGAGATAGGAAGGAACTGGTTCACAAATAGGGTGGTGGACGAGTGGAACAAGCTTAGCAACTTTGTAGTAAGTGCTGGAATGCTGGAAAGTTTTAAAAGGAGGCTAGATAGATTCGTGGATGATAGAGGGTGGTAGTAACTCTCGACAGGAGCTGCCATGCACAGGCCAACCGGCCTATTGCAGACTCCTTATTTTCTTACGTTCTAAGATATTCAGAGTAGTGCCTGCATTCTTATAACTTAATGCATTTATATTATGCTGTTATACATGTACAGTGGGGTATGCTATAACGAACGGATCCTACTACGAATATTCATATAACGAACGGTTTTACCTATAAAATTGAGAATGCTATAACGAACGCAACTCCTACAACGAACGCGGATGAATACGGGACTATTTCGCCTGGCGCATGAATATTGTTGTACCGCGACCCACAACAAGAGCGTCAGGCGCCATCTTTGTCTCATTGTGTAGCCAGTGCACCACTGTTATTGTTGAAATTTCGTCTTTTGATGTGGAAATTCGCGTTATTTGTATAACTATTTTGTTATACAAGTATACAATTGTAACAATGAGTCGTCCAAAGCGAGTGAGAAAGCTAATAACCCTTGAAACTAAGAAAGAAATTGTAAAGAAACGTGAGAATGGAAGAAGCATTGCGAAACTTAGTGATGAATATGGGATGGCTAAATCGACTATATGTACGATTTTGAAGAATAAAGAGGAGTTAAAAACTGTGCAAGTGGCTAAGGGAATCTTTAGACTTAGCAAAGCAAAGTGTAATGTGATTGAAGAGATGGAAAATTTACTCTTAGTGTGGATAAAGGAGAAAGAAATGGCAGGTGGTAACATTAGTGAAGCTATAATTTGTGAGAAGGCTAAACAATTGTTTGAGGACCTTAAAGCCAAGACTCCCAGTGGAAGTGATAGTGATGTGCCAGTGTTTAGGGGTACCTGCATGCTGAATAACACTAAGGTAAGATAAAGTACCGTATTTTTTACATTTTCCACAGAATTTTTTCAGTGTTAAGTGGTTGTATTTGGGGGCCTGGAACGGATTAATCCTATAACGAACGAATGCTATAACGAACGAGGTTCTGGAACCAATTACGTTCGTTATAGCATACCCCACTGTATTTGATTCAAATTTAATGAAAAGTACAATGCAGGTATTGTTTAGTGAAGGAACAGGCAATTTAGTTAGGCTTTGACGAGTATTATCCGCGGCCATGGAACCTAGCCCCTTATTTCCCATAAAACTTTCGTCTTACCAACTGTGGCTTTATCAACCAGGGAATTTTCCAGGACCCTGACCCCTGTGGTTGGTGAGAGACTACTGTAATGTACGATGATGAGCAAAGAAAACACCCTTAAATGACACAACAAAGCACATAAAAAGTAACCAAAAACACAAAATATTAACATACAGTAGTTTACTGTACGTATTTGTATAAGTGACAGAAATATTCACTGGATCTAAAATTTCATCTGCTAACACCTGTCTGACTGTCAAAACTTGTTCACTCACTCTGAGCATTTGGTTGACATCATTGAGGTACTTCACATCTCTGTCACTATTACTGTACTGAATCTCCATTTGGTAAAGAGAATACAGCTCCTGCAATTCTGGTGGCATGTTGTGGTTGAGCTCTGTGTGGGATACAGCATTAGTTAATATACTCCATCTATACATGAATAAGGTGTCCATTACCCAATTTTTAATTGTGCATCAATGTGACATGCTTTTAAAGAAGTGCTTACACAATTTGTTTTATATAATATTCAACCTCTTTCACAGTACAGTATTTACTACTGCACCTGTAATTATGAGTAAAAATCATGACTTTACCATTTAGTTTCTTTAAAGGTACAGGATGTTTCCAAACATATTTTTCCTTTCCATCAATTCTTGCTAAATGTTTTGAAACATACACACACCTGCAAATCTGTTCAAAATAATTTTCCAGGTTTAAATATATGTTCAACTATCTTATGAACACAAGTGGACAATGCCACTACAACTTCTGACATAAAACAAGACTCCTATGTTATGAGAATCATGAAGACTTTTCTGAAGCGATAACTGCAAATTTTCTCCAAAAGTATCTACAACTATGAAGGTGTGAGTGAAAAACATTTTGACCTTTGGTCTTATTTGTGTTGGGAGTGTTTACGAGAATTAATAAATGATTCTCCATCAAGAATTGCAATATTAAAAAGAAGTTCTTCCTCTGGGGATAAATTGCTTGTACAGTACTGTATCAATGATTCAAGCTGATCTTTATAACACACACAAGAGAGAGAGAGAGAGAGTAATGAATGTTTAAAGAAAATTATATACAGTTGTACCCCACTTAACGTGGTCAATAGAACCCAGAGGGTCCCGTGTTAAGTGAAATCCGCGTTAAGTGAACAACAGAACATATGGGATTAATTCCAATAGAAACCGGCCCGACCCCCAAACTCCACTTTTTGAAGACACATAACTATGTTGTAGTAAAAATAACATCTTAATTTTATGATGGTACATGCACACAATTAATACTTAAGAGAAATAGAGAAATACAGTCGCCAAGTTAATGTCCATTCAAATAATGGACTCAACTCCCTCCCCCTCTCACACTACACTGCCGGCTCTTCCCTCTCTGAGAAATTTTTGGGGGAAAACCACTAAATTTTAATAAATAATACCTCAAACTAAAGTTAGGATAATACAATTGACATTGCTGGATTCCTTGTAAGACCAGGAATATTTTGAATATAAATGTCATATATTTTGCACAAAAGATAACATAGTTACCCAGAGAAAATTTTTATCTAAAATTTGTATGTCTAATGCAAAATATATGATGTTTATATTCAAAATGATCACCAAATTATAAGAATTCCAGCAATGTAAATTATATTCTGACCGGGTAATTTGTATGAATTTTATGAGCTAAAACAAATATCTTCAGTTAATAAAAAAAAAATAATCTTCACGACACTATCTGTCAATCAAAGTACCCCACCTTGCCTCCCCCCTCTTCCAACCGCGCGGTCAGTCCCAACCCTCCCCCCCACCCCCCACCAATCCTCCCTTCAAGAGATGTGGGGTGAAAAAAATAAATTTTAACATTTTGTATTAAATAATACCTCAGATTAAAGTTAGGATAATATAATTGACATTGCTGGATTCCTTGTAAGACCAGGAATATTTTGAATATAAATGTCATATATTTTGCACAAAAGATAACATATTTACTCAGAAAACATTTTATCTAAAATTTGTATGTCTAATGCAAAATATATGATGTTTATATTCAAAATGATCATCAAATTATAAGAATTCCAGCAATGTAAATTATATTCTGACCGGGTAATTTGTATGAATTTTATGAGCTAAAACAAATATCTTCAGTTAATAAAAAAAAAAAATATTCTTCACAGGGTAACAGATGGTCGGTCGGTCCCTCCCTCCCCCCCACCCCCCACCAACCGTCCCAAGGAGATGTGTGGGAAAACCAGAATACTTAACTTTTTTGTAATAAATAATACCTCAAACTAAAGTTAGGATAATATAATTGACATTGCTGGATTCCTTGTAAGACCAGGAATATTTTGAATATAAATGTCATATATTTTGCACAAAAGATAACATAGTTACTCAGAGAAAAATTTTTATCTAAAATTTGTATGTCTAATGCAAAATATATGATGTTTATATTCAAAATGATCACCAAATTATAAGAATTCCAGCAATGTAAATTATATTCTGGCCGGGTAATTTGTATGAATTTTATGAGCTAAAACAGGCAGTCAGGCAGGGTGGTGGGTGGGGCAAATCTAAAAATAGCGTCTCGAGCCGGACACTCACCGCGTATATGTGGAAAAAATCCGAGCCGGACACTCACCGCGTATATGTGGAAAAAATCCGTGTTAAGTGAAAGTTCAGCTCTGGCGAGGCACCGCGTATATGATAAAACGAGTTAAGTGAAACCGCGTTAGGCGGGGTAATACTGTACTGTACAAAATTCTGGAAAAGCTATCATATTTCATATCTCATTTATATAAATTATTCTTGAACAGAGGGATGAATAAAAATTTTCTGCAACCTATGCGTATTACATGCAACAGAATGGTTACACACAGTTTTTTCACATTTTGCTTGAATAAATTGCATATTTCAACACATGCAATAAGTGAGAAATTATACCTAAATCACATATAAGACACATCATTACACAGGTGACAAATACCCACAAATACAGGTATAAAGATAAACATTAACGGACTATGGTGAAGTGAGAACCAAACATGTTCAGTAGGATGACATGAAATGGTGACAGTGAAACACTTGCCAAATGTGTACATCAGGAACTCAAGAGCTGAACATATACTGTATGCTGTACAGTGCAGTATATATGTTCAGCTTGTGAGACTGAGACATTACCCTATTTGGAAAAAATAAAGTGACATTGAACAGATGATTATTTGATGTAAGTGATCAAAGTAAATCTTAATATTTCAAGTTCACTATGAAGATTTTCATAAAGAAGTACAGTAGAACTCAAGTTAAATAAAATATCTGTGCAAAGTTGAATAATTTTAAGTGTTTCTATGCTGGGCACACCACAAGCACATGTGAGAAATTTGCAAACCAGATGGTGGATGTTGGAAATCTGTGTACTGTACCCTGTATTGTATAACAAAGTCACCACTGCTTTAGTACAGCTGTTTAAAAGTAAATAGTGACATCAATTACTTACAAATAATGCTGTTTCAAACTTTTAAAACTTCCTTTGCAGTAAAGCAAAAACAAGACATTGCTTCCAAAATTCAATAAGCCAGATATCTTTGATAATAAATGAAAATATACAGCATAAATGCAGCCTGTGGAGACCGAGACACATTGGGTGGACAATTAAAGTGCACAAGACACCTGAGCCTTACCCATCCTCCATGACTGCACCCTCATGCCACGCTTACCTTGACCATCATGCATGGCTATATGAAAGACAAGTCAAATGCATTTATGTTTCCACAATCCATTTACAGTACTTTCTGCTAAAATTACTGTTGAACCCTTCACAAATCACCTCGGTTTATTCTAAAAAGTTTATGGGTATTGCCCTTTTTTGGGGGACAGCAGTTTCTACATTCATCGCAAAAGCTGAGTAATTATGAAGAACAATAGCAATAAACACATCCACATGAAAATAAGTTCCTCCTTTTAGGCTTTTATCTTTTTTTTAAGAATTTCCATTTTTTGCTGTTTTTGTACCCTTTCTCTCTTGATCTCAGTGAGTGATGCACATTTAGAAATCATCCTATATACAGTAGTGTAGCCTCTTAAAGAGAAAGAAATTAATAAAGTAAAATCCAATCATGTGGCCTTGGATATGCAGTCCTATTCATCAGTTTCTTAGTAATATACATTGAATTACCATGCTACTGCAGTAGATTCTAAGAAGAATTCAATCAAACTGCTCATAACAAGGAGTACAGTGCTGTACAATACAGTACTGTACTGTAACTGTTAATGTGTGAAGTTCATCTATTCAACTCTCCCACAACCATTAATTCCTCACAAGCTGTAATACAATATAAGAAACTTGCCTCCATATTCACTAAAGTTTCTTTATTCTTTATTATTTTCATCATTAAGTGAAAGTACCTTAACCAAGGAAGAAAAACATAAGAGTCCAAGCCATAAAATTTGTCCCTTGCAGTACAAAAAAGTGGATTTCATTCATTCAATCCTCTCTTTGTGTCTACAAGATATCTCTCTATGGATCATGTGTTGTAAGATAGAGCTACAGTATAGCAAGAAATTGTAGAGTATACAGTCATGACCTAATTTTCATCAAGTGTAAGAAAATAAGACATGGACAAATGTGTAGATAGTGTGTTATACTGATGCAGAATACTGTAAAGAGTATTTCGCACAATTTATAATGTCTTTAACATGGCTGTTCTAAGAATAGGTAACTCCTAAATTCTGGATCCTTGGTAGATTATTATACTTCAATCTCCTTAATCACTTTAATATTTAGCTTTCAAAAATATACTCCAAAAACTACAGGTGATTAAATAAAGGAATCCAGTATAGCATTCACAAAGTCTGATGAATGAACTATACACACTATTGTTTGTAGACTTTTACAGCCCCAGCATTCCATGCCTCAATCATTTTATTCTACTCTTCTTTTCTTTGATTCTACAGTTAAGAAGACTGGGTGCTGTTATATAATCAATTGATGTCTAGACCAATGCATTCCCCAGGCTAGAACAGGCAAAGAACATACTGTGACAACAATATTATTTTCACTTTCTCTCACTCAAATATTACATTACAGTACAGTACTACTAGTTTCATTAAATGTTAACCCACATTAGATGATGAAGAGTTTAAAAAGACACATATATCTTAACTGCTTTTGAGGTGTACAAAATATTTTGTTGGATATATATAATAAACAAGTATGGAGGCATACAAAACAGTGAAATGTAATATTCTCACATATGATATTTCTAGGTTTTAAAACATAAAAGGTACCCTTATCTTTTGCGGTGGGTCTATTATCACAAATATTCTGCTCTACATAGAGATGTTTTGTTATATACAGTACAAGTTTAATTTGGAACATTATAGCTATGCCTAACTACAACCACACTGAAAGTATTTTTGCTACTGTACATTCTATGGAATCAACAAAAATGTAGACATCTAATTGCTTCTCTATACCCTGTATTTTCGATTCAAGCAATGTGTACCAAAATTAACCTTTATACATAACTATACTCAAAGGTGGGCAGTGGCACCACAAAAAATTGCGGAGCAACTTGTGCCGCAACTTTTTTGGTTGAGCGTGCAGTTGCGCCTCACATTTTTCCAGAGAGTTGTGGAACTGATTACAACACAACTTTTACAAGCATTTTCAAGCACAAGCGCATCGCACAAAATTTTTCAGCAATAATTGAAAATTGGAATACAACCGCATAAGCAAACGGGCATCCCGAGAGCTGCGCATTACGAAAATTTCTGTTTCTGACGGAATGATTCAACATACACATGATACAGGTCAGGCAGCATATTTCTGAACTGTAAACCAGATGAGACCCTTCACCCCCCCCCCTCCATCGTTCCCTCACTGTAGTTGCCAGATTTCATCTTTCACATAAATTCTAGAAACTAGAGTTAATGTAAAAGATGAAATCTGGCAACTACAGTGAGGGAAGGGGAGGGAGGAATGATTCATATCATAAGCAGTCCGGCAATCAGTAGCACTGCAGTTAAGGTGTCAGTTTCTTGTTGTTTTGTTTCTTGTTATAATTAGTACCGGTATTATGAATCGTTTTGTGACGAGGAGGAAGGAGTCTGTGGCCGGCAGCAGTAATCCTGCCACTGCCGACCAGGACATGGACATGGAAGTTGAAGTAACTGAGACTGTTGACAGCCAGTCCACTGAGACTGAGGCCAGTGGCAGTGAGGCTTTTTTTTAAATTTTGTAATAACATATTGATAATATTAACTTTTTTGTATCAATTAAATTATATTTTGTTTTACTTGTAAATAGGCAAAAAAATTATTTTAGTACTGTACTGTATTTGTTTATTTATTTATTTTTCAAGGTTGGGCGTTGCGCTTGCGGCGAAACTTTTTGAAAATGGTTGCGGTTGCGGCGCAACTATTTCAGCAGAGTTACGGTTGCGGCGCAAAAAAAAAAAAGTTGCGTGTGCCCACCTTTGACTATACTGTACTACAGTACAGTAATGTAGTACAGTACAGTACTTCCTTTCTCAGTGCATGAACCACATACTGTATCACCAATTTTGGTACTAATTCCAAAAGTCCATTTTCATATAAACCTAAAACCATGAAGGCATGCTAACCACTCTTATATTCTTACATGTTATTATGTCAATTTACAGCGAAAGTTTAATTACTCCAAAAGCAATCCTGACAAGTGACCCACCTTCAATCATTTGTCGCTGACGAGTAATGATCTCATCACACACAGAGCGTTGACGGTCATACCGCATGATGACAAGATCTCTGCGGCGCAGCTCATGCTCCTTCAGTAATGCTTCACTCTGCATCTCTACCTTCTGGATCTCTAACTCATGCACCTATGGACAACAAGTACACATACTACAATACATTAATACTGCTAACTGGTTTTGTTGTGATGAGCCTTACAAAGTGCCAGAATAAAATCCTTGTGAATTTAGTTCACCAAAAAAAGTCATGGTACTGTACTAATATTCTCATTATAAAGAAATGAGAATTTGTTCTAATAAATCGGACAAAATTAAATAACAATATTCTAAATTTTCAGATCAACTCTCTTTCACTTTGTGTGTGTGTAGAGAGAATTGTACCAGATATAGATTCTATAATATTACCTATTCAGTCCCTAGTCAATCACAAATATTAAAGAGAAGTATATTAACTTTAATCATGAGAGGAGAAAAAGCACAGTATCATATTCTTTCAGTCGGTCAAAAGTCAGTGGTATACAGGTACCAGTACTATTTGTATGTCTAAGCTGTGACAGATACAGCATAATATATTAACAAAGCTCTTGCTAATGTTAATAATGTAATGGTGATGGGTACTTGAGTTTTCAGCATCACTTATTGATGCTCTTTCTCTGGTAATCATATACTTTATGGTTAACCTAATTTACTGGGGAGCCTGGGGGCAAAAATGTAATACAGTAATAACAATAACAATAATAATAATAAGAATTAGTTGAAAGTAAATAAAATTTATAATACAAAAATACAGAATTAAAAATAAAATTATAATAATAATAACAACTCTGATATTAATAATAATAATAATAATAATAATAATAATAATAATAATAATAATAATAATAATAATAATTATGATAATAATAAAGAACCATAAAGAAATAAAAAAATGAAAAAAGATCATTAGTGAGAAACAATATGAGATTTTACCATGGGTAGGAAACAGTAAGGGATGTAAACTGACTAACCTTGCAGAGTAGGGCAAGAAGTTCCCGCTGCTCATCTGTGGTGATGGAGTTTGGCAGTGCCTGAGGAAGTGACATTTGTGTTATGATCAACACATTCTCAACATGTTTGCTATGACCATAAAGATGATCCTAACATATGTTGTACAATCAGCAAGATGTTCTTAACGTGTGAGATATGATCACCAACATAATCTTAAACATATGATCACTTAGGTGTGAGCTATGATCACCAGGATGATCTAACATGTGAGCTATGATCACCAGGATGATCTAACATGTGAGCTATGATCACCAGGATGATCTAACATGTGAGCTATGATCACCAGGATGATCTAACATGTGAGCTATGATCACCAGGATGATCTAACATGTGAGCTATGATCACCAGGATGATCTAACATGTGAATCATCTAACATGTGGGCTATGATCACCAAGATGATCTAACATGTGGGCTATGATCACCAAGATGATCTAACATGTGGGCTATGATCACCAAGATGATCTAACATGTGAGCTATGATCACCAGGATGATCTAACATGTGGCTATGATCACCAGGATGATCTAACATGTGGGCTATGATCACCGAGATGATCTAACATGTGGGCTATGATCACCAAGGTGATCTAACATGTGGGCTATGATCACCAAGATGATCTAACATGTGAGCTGTGATCACCAGGATGATCTAACATGTGGGCTATGATCACCGAGATGATCTAACATGTGGGCTATGATCACCAAGGTGATCTAACATGTGGGCTATGATCACCAAGGTGATCTAACATGTGGGCTATGATCACCAAGATGATCTGAGTATGTGAACTACAATCACTAAGATGATCTGAGTATGTGAACTACAATCACTAAGATGATCTGAGTATGTGAACTACAATCACTAAGATGATCTATACAGTATTAATGATGGTTAGAACTCACTAAACTGAAATGAGTCAGAGTACTCTCATAAACATGGTCAAATTATCCTCACCTGGAGGGCAGGGACAACTAGCTGAGGTTATTAACTATTTTTGTGAAAGGATGATCTAAATACAGTGACCCCTCCGTTAACGAACTCAATCCGTTCCAGAAGGTCGTTCGTTAACCGAAAACATTGTTTCAATGGGTTTTTGGGTAATTGGTTCCAGCTCACCGAAAATTTCCTAAATTCAACAAAAATGGTAGAAAAGTTCACTTAATTTGAGGTGTGTATGTAGAAGGCTCCTGGATGATGATGATGATGGGATTTAGAATGGGGGTGGAGGAGATGGAAGAAGAGAAGGCATTGGGGTGGAAGAGAAGTCACCCCATGGTGCCATTTCACCCATAAAATTTTAGCTCTCTTGGTGTAATTCAAGATTACTTTCTTTAAATCAACACTGCACTGCATTATATATTGTCAATATGTAAAATATATTTCAAAATGACCAATAATTTGCTTGGAAACACAGAAAAAAATCGTTTAGTTGAAGAGAGTCTCAAGAAAGATGTTACCTCCAGTGAAAACAGAGAGAAACTAACTCCTGTTTGCTGTGTTAAGAGGCTGGATGCCGCGCATTAAACTAGTCACTTTACCTTCAATTATGTTCAATAATTGTTAAAATGACTAAAAAATTGAATATTAAACTTTTAAAATTATTGAATAGTATAAACTTCTTGATATTTACTAAAATAGTAAGGAATTTACGCCCTAGAACCGATTAATGTATTGGCGGACTGATACTAAAGCTGGTTGCCTGGTCAGTGCAAGCGAAAACATGTTGAGGTTGGTTCGTAAGAACTTCGTTAACCGAATTTTTTTTCGTTAACCGAATTGAAGATCCTTATGGAAGGCAGTTCGTTAATCGAAATTACGTTAACCGAGGTGTTCATTAAACGAGGGGTCACTGTACGTAATCCATTCTTGGGTGATTATGATGCTCTGACTTGGATGGTTATGGCAAACCATACTATGGTAAATTATGATTTTCTGGCTAGGATGGTTAAAACAAGGCATGCTAGGATAATCATGATATTCTGGGCAGGATGTTAATGAAGTACAGTATTATACAAGATCATAACTATCTATGATATGATGATCATTAAAATATATGCAAAGACGATCGACACAACCTGTCCAGGATGGTCGTCACACACACAGGGTAGGATGGTCCTGACATTTTTAAAGAATGGCTATGTCATTCTTATTGGAAAGGTTATACTCTCCTGATAAGCTTCATCAAAATTTCCCATTTATGCTGGTTATTAAATTCATAACCCATGATGAAAAAGCTACCCAATTCAATGTACTGATTAAAATTCCAAGTTATAGTTTTTACACTGTGTATGTCTGATAAACTTAAATATTTTTGTATTATGATGAGCTGTCAATGCATCAAATCTTTTACTGTCACAATAACAACAAAAAAGTACTAGCCAATCTACTTTCAAGAGGACAATTAAAGTACTTAACATTCACTTTGTCACAAATCATTAAAGGTTACTAAATACAAACACTGATCTTTGTTTCAAAAATACTCAAAGCTATGAAAATATACTGTACTTGATAGAAACATTCCCACAAATTAATAATCTCATTTTGTAAACAGGACATGCATCAATTATTTCTGTACAACTACTGTACTTCAAAAACACTTAACATGTACAGTACTTTACTGGTAATTACCTCACCACCTAAATGGATTGTGGTAGTAACTTACAAAACCCAATTAGTACAGTAAAAAAAAAAATATATTTTAATAATTTAAATAGTAAATGAAAATTCATCATGGTAATTTACAAGAAAAGGAAGTGTAATAAAGCCGTTTTTTTCTAAAAACCAGTTTTTGTGATAAAATCGAGAATGCGACGTCTACCTTTATATCTAGGTATGTAAATGCCTAACATTAACTAACCAGGCCAACATACAGGCAATTAAAACATCTAATAATTACTTAAATACGTAATATTAGGAAGACATTAATACTGCAATAAATAGTACTGAGGACTTAAGTATTTAAAAGTGTAGTGGTAACTATTATGGTGTACTGTACCTTGTGTGTACAGTAACAAACTACATACTGTACTGTTTATCACAAAAATTATTAAAGTAGTAAAATTCAGATGCATACTGTACAGTATATCACAATAGGTGTGCGTATAACAAAAATTTTCAATAAATTCAAATGCTTATTAAACAAGAAAGAATTAATTCAACTACAGTACAGTACATATTTTGCAATGAGGAATAATCCAATTTAAATGTACAAACCAGAAGCAGCAATTCAAATTAATTTAAATTATCACAGCTGTTAACAAGACTAACAAACTACAGTCATGAGTCGCTTTACGTCCGTCTGAACAACGTCCGATCACATATACGTCCGTGGCCCATAAAAATAATAAGAAAATAATGGGGATAAAAAAAAACGTTCAGACAACGGGATGTAGCGGACGTAAGTGGCCTTAGAGCGGGCGCGCTCACGCATGCATCACATGTTCTTAAAACAAAATAGATTGGGCTGCCAGGCATATGATGATACAGTATAGCCTGGATTTATGCGGCTTTTGTTTACACGTTTGGTCATTTACGCGGCACCTTGCCAGAATGAAATGTTTTAATTACACAGTAAATTTCATCATTTATGCGGGTGAAGTATAATTTGCTTATTTACTGAAGATATATATGTTTTTAGCTCATAAAGTATATAATTTAAATTGCTGGAATCCTTACAAGATGGTGATCATTTTAAATATAAACATCCTAAAATTTGCATTAGACATACAAATTTTAGATGTAATTTAAGAAGATGATGAAAATGAGCAAAAATTTTATCTTTTGTGCAAAATATATGACGTTTACATTCAAAATATTCCCTGTCTTGCAAGGAATCCAGTAATGTCAATTATATTATCCTAATTTTAGTCTGAGGTATTATTTATTACTAAAAATTTAAATATAATGTTTTTCCCCAAACATTTCTCTGGTAGGGAGGGAAGGTGGGGGGTAGGGAGGAACCCAGCGAGCGTGGGAAGAGAGGGGGGTGGAGTTGAGTCTATTATTTGAATGGACATGAACCAGCGACTGTATTTCTCTTAAATATTAATTGTGTGTGCATACAATCATAAAATTAAGATGTTATTTTTACTACAACATACGTATTGTGTCTGAAAAACTGTAGTTTGGGGGTCGGGCCAGTCTCTATTTCAATTAATCCCATATGTTCTGTTATTTCGTTAATGCGTTTCTCGTTTTACACGGACCTCCACGGGTTCAATTGACCGCTTAAATCCAGACTATACTGTACAGTACAGTAACTGTATATCCATAATATGTTTTAATAGATATAAGAAATGCCTATGTTACTGGTTTATGTTTTTTGGCTATTGTAGTGTACAGTACAGTACTTTTAATTTGATTTCCTTACTTACGAAATAAAAAGTTTACAAACTGTATAAATAGTGTATGCTTGGTTTAGCCTTGTCGGCAAGGTAGACATTATGTTACAGGGGTATTTTGTTAGTCTTCTTAACCTCTGTGTTTCATTAGTTGTGTACGTTATTTCGTGAATTTAGTCAATATTGTACAGTACAAGTACACTGCAATATTCCACATACACGTAAGTATAAATACAAAGTTCACAATGTGATGTTCGGACAACGTCCAAGTCGGTTAACGTGAGCAGCTACACGGCCACCCAGTGCACTACAGTCCTAAGCTTCGTTCCTTGGTGATTGCATATGCCCATGATTGTGTAGCTCAATGATTATCAGTCAGTGTTGGTGTTGTTACATATAATCAGTGGGTTTTTTTACCTTAGTGAGAGGACATCCCTAATGTTCACATTGTATTGTGTTTTGGTAACTGTGAAGTTATTTTTGCTGTTTTTTGTGACTGTTAAGTGTTTTGTCTCTGTTTTTATGAATGTGATGCGAGTAGTGTTGGCTGCTGTCATTGTTTTCACATTATCATTGTTCACTCTGTTTTTGTGACAAGTGCTTTTGTTCTGTTTTTGTGACAAGTGCTTTTGCACTGTTTTTGTGACAAATGCTTTCACTCTGTGTTTGTGACTGTGAAGTGAGCAGTTTAAATTTAAAAATGTCTGGGAAGACCAAGGCACCAAGGAAAACCATGTCTCTTAAGGTGAAGCTTGACTACCCAGAAGCTGTGTGGGAGTCAGAGTGACGTCTCTACTCCACCTACAAGAGTCCCCTTAGCCTCGAAGGAGACATGTGATGACGACCAGATTTGTTCTTAATGATGTGGTTTTTGTTGTTTAATTGTATTTTATGTATATTATTATTGCAAGAATTTTATTTTTGGTGAAACCTGTGGGTGTCAGACTGGTTGAGAATGTATCCCATTGAACCCCATGTTAAATTGAACCTGATTTATGATGTTTTGAGTTGCAATGGGTTTTTCAGGGGATACCTACAAAAAGTATACAGCACGAAGATAAAAATAATAGCATAAACGTAGAGTCATCTGTTAAAACGTACAATCAGCCAAAGATGCATCAACCCCCACCCTAGCTATTGTACTCGAAATTTTACCTGGAAATACTTGGTAAAGTAATGCTGTATGTAATGGGGACTGTGACTGGTGGATCTATTTTTATAATAATTAACTATTCGCCGTTATTTAAGATCATGAAAAATTTCTAAATGTTCATATATTTGATTAAATAATGAAGAAATTCGATATGAGAATCTTGTGGCAGGCCGGGTTGAAGTTTAGTTGCCAATTCATTAATCTAATTTCTTAATTATTTATGCAAATATATGAACATTTAGAAACTTTTCATGATCTTAAATAATGAGGAATAGTTTATTATTATAAAAATTATACCTTTAGATTGTTTAATAATTATCCTGACAGTGATACAGCCGAAAATAGATCCACCAATCACAAACCCCATTACATATAGTCTCACTTTACCAAGTATTGCCAGGTAAAATTGTGATGGTCGATGTATCTGTGGCTGACTATACATAGTATGCCCCAGCTGTAATGTGGTAAAGGCCAAAAATGGATACACAAGTACGTACAGTATATATTTTTTTAAAGCAAAACTCCATCAAAATGCTTGAAAATCTAATTGGGTATATGTAACACTACTGCACTTATAAACAAATGTAAAAAAATTTATTTGTCTACAGTACCTATGTAAGTATGTACACTTTTAGCATAATTCTGCAGTTTATGCTGAAAAATTGGTATAATTTACATCTAAACTCCTAAACAAATTTGTATGGAGCAGTAATGCAACAAAAGCTTTGTCTTTAGTCTCAGGGGCTTCTGAAGAAGCAAATGTTGACAAAATTTTACAAAAATTTACACAGTAACTAAAATTTTGTAAATTACCAGAAAGGTTACACAAATCACACAGAACATGGCAAGTAATTTGTCACTAATATATTCAACAACACTACATCAATGAGGACAGTGCCTATTCCAGCTTATCTCTTGTTCAAAGGGCATCCATTTCATTCTTATGATGCAGCTTTAATCTCAGGCAAAACTAGTTGCAAGTAACAAAAAAATTATCAACAATTTTGGTAACCAAGCAAAGAAAGTATCCAGTATATTAACAGACAGCCCAAGGAAACCCGACCCACAATACAAAAGGCTGGATATACAAGCAAGACAACTGATGCACTTCTGAAACACTGATAACATACTGTATACAGTACAGTACTGCAAAGGCTCTATTTGGATTTATGTTAACTGTGTTTATGATACCAAGGGTACTGTACAGTATATGCTTAATATATATATATATATATATATATATATATATATATATATATATATATATATATATATATATATATATATATATATATATATATATATATATATATATATATATATATATATATATATATACACATTGTAACTGCTGGTAAGTGGAGCACTCTACAACTGAGGACAAAGTTTAAGGGCTAAAAACACACAAGGTTGCAGCAAGGAAGAAGGAAAGGAAGGATTTTAATACAGTACAAATAAGGTTGAAGGACCATCACCAGAATGTTGACTGAGACAGAAGACATCCATGACACTACAAACTACCCGACACCTCAACTGACGATCATGCTTTGGCTACACCAGCATATTCAAAATTGTGTTAAGCCCTACAAAACTTCTGAAGTACAGTATTCAATTAGAACTAAATATGGATGGGTAATCATCTAATCAAATGAATGCAAGCAGGAAAAAAAGACACTTTCTCCACTGGCAAACATCAAAGCAAGTTTGGAGCTTCTAAAACAAAAAAAAATGAGTGCATCAAGCATAGCTAGTGGTAGCTCACCACTTCTAAATATATTCACAAAGACACACAGACATGGTCATGTAAAAAATTTAATGCGGCCACGTTGAAGAAATTTTGAAATGGTGCATTACTTTCTGGATTAAAGGATAATCAATGGACCAACTCTACTGGTGTAGCCTCAGCAGATGGTGGCTAAATACCGTTTCCTACCTCATGCCATTTTTTGAGGAGCTTTCGGCAACGTTTCAATCGCTTTCTGCATCTTTTACGTTTTGTTAACAGCTGTGTGGGGATACATGAAAGAAGTGCTGTCAGAATAACTTTGAATGAATTTTTTTTTTTATAAAACATAAGATACCTTCCAACACTTGAAAAGAAACAGGTGATGAATGTAGTTAACAAGCATATCTCCATGCTGTATTGATAAAGATCAACGAGCAACATTCCGTGATTGTCGAAAGTTAGCATGTGAAGAAGTTGCCTGCATATTACATCATACAAAATAAAGCTAAAAAATTATGAAAAGAATGTGGGTGCTTCTTGCAATTGTAAATGTGATTACAAACAGAACACCTAATGTAGTGGGAGCATGAGAGACAGGGGCATAGGAAAGAAAGGTGGATGTACAGGACAGAGAATTCAATAGATGTACTGAGGAAGAATAAAGATGGAACTGAATTTATCAATATCTAACAATTTAGTAAGGTACTAGTGTAGAGAGACCTAAATTGAAGGACCAAACCAGCTCAAAACTGAAAGCTAAATGAAGGACATTCATGCTTTACACCTCAGGCTTCTTGAATAGTACTGTAGTGCTGCATTGACGAGTGACCGAAGACAACCAATATTCAACCTAAAGAATATCTGTGCTGTTCTATTGGCAATGTATAAGGTAACTACAGTATCAGAAAAGATAACTTGGGGTAAAACACTTACTTAAATAGCTTATGAATGTTTTGTAAATGCAGTGCAAGATCGTTTTCAACTGTTATTAATTTATCTATATTTGCACACATACTTTGCAAACAGTCTTACCTCTTCCTCAGAATTCACTCTCACTCACTCTTGCCTCACTCCTCTCATTTATCTCTCTTTCCCCTTTACAAATACAGTTCTAATAACATCTTTTGTACATTTTCTTATGATATCAACTTCCCTCTACATCTTTCACTCATATTTTTTTGGCCTTAGCAGTTACTTCCATCTTTAATTTTGCACACTTGAATTTATAAATAAAATATATCAACAGTTCCCATAAAACTTGATTAAAAATTAACTATGAGCAAATGAAAAAATTATCCCACCATATACACCATATGAGGAGGCCACAGCTTGCATCACAATTATTTCTCATGCAGTATTGTATGTATGATTTAGACTGTGAACAAAAGATGAAATCTGGTGAAATAACAAAGATTTCTTAGGACAGGGCATATAACAATCTTAGTGCTAGAGTAATTAATGAGTTATGGATAAATTGTAGCTTTAAGAACATTTATATCCTAAGATACAAGATACAACCTGCAGGAGGATTAATTTCCTTAATATAGCAAACTAAGCAAGAAATCAAATAAAAATATTGGGCAAAACTTTGAACTTGAACCACAAGTTAACTGGATGCATTTGTATACAATTTATATACAATACTGTACTGTGTACCACTACATAGGATTGATTTTTTTTTTATAGGGAATAGCCCATAAAAAAATAAGAGTAAAAAAACATTAAAAATACTGTAGAGAAGAAAAAGATTATGTATATTAATCTACACCACGAATATGCCGGAAAAACACCTTTTTAAAGTGAGAGAGATTGCATGAGTATGGAAACACAGAAGACGGCAGAGCATTCCACATTTTGGCTGTGTGAGGAAAGAAAGATGTACTATAACGGGTCACTCTAGTGTGACCGACAGCCACAGAGAGAAACTGTGGGCACCACGAGCAAGACGTGTGTTACGAGCCCACGGCCTTGCTGATGGTACACAGGATGCCAAATCCACAGAACATTGCCCGTTAAAGTACCTGTAAGAGAGAGAGAGTAAAGCAACATTGCTCCGAAGAGAAAGGGAAGAAAGTTATCAACTAAAGGAGGGGAGTCAATAAGATGAAATGCCTTTGATTCCACCCTATCTAACCGTTGGACAGAAGAAGAGCCACCCCAGATATGAGAGCAGTACTCCGAGTTAGGACAAATGAATCCCTTATACTGTAAACTTGAAGGAACTGCTCAGGAGTGAAGTAGCTATGGCATCTGTGTACATTCCCAGCTTTCGGGAGGCAGCTTTAGCAATGTTGTAGATGTGTAGCTTCCATGACAAATTAGAGGAAATGGTGAGACCTAGCATATCTATTCTAGAACTTGGCAGAATAATTGTATCCTGAAATGTGATTGGTGCAAGATCATCTAATCTGGAAAGTGTAAATGGTAAATACTGAGTTTTTTATTAATATTGAATTTAACCAAGTTTCTACCTCACCATTTGGAGATGCTGCACAGATCTGCATTGATAGATGAAATGATATCAGCTCTAGAAACAGATCTAGTTTGAGAATTAGGAGGAAGGGAAAAATGTGAAGAAGATTGAAGAGTCGAATCATCAGCATAAGAATGGATAGAATCAGTCGTAGTGTGAAGTAAATCGTTGATAAAAAGAAGGAAGAGAGTAGGTGAAAGAACAGAACTCTGTGGGACACCACCATTGGTAGAGAAAGAGCGAGAGGTCGACAACAACTGCCATGGAAGCTAAAAATTAGAGAACAAAGTGGGGGAGAGAAACCATAAGAAGGAAGTCTAGAAAGCAAATACTAGTGCCATACCCTGTCAAATGCTTTGGAGATGTCGAGGGCCATGATGAAAGTTTCCCCATAATCCCTAAGAGAGGATGACCAAAGATGGGTGCAGTAGAAGAACAGATCACCAGAAGATCTCGCCTGGCAAAAGCCATACTGGTGATCCGACAAAAGAGAAAAGCGTTTAAGGTGATGGAGAAAGTGTGAGTTTAAGATAGTTTCGAAAATCTTAGAGAGGGATGAAGTTAGGGCAATGGGGTGATAGTTAGCGGGATTAGAATGGTCGCCCTTTTTTGGGATGGGATGAACCAAGGTACGCTTACAAGAAGAAGGAAAAGTTGGGGTTTTGAGGAAAAGGCGAAAAAGGATCACAAGCACAGGGGCCAAAACTTCAGCACACTCCCTCAGAACACGAAGGGGTATTCCATCTGGTCCATGCGCCTTACTCACATCCAACCTGGATAACCCACCAGCAACCCTACGAGTGGAGATTATAGATAAGTGCACAGGTTCAGTAGGAGGAGCAGGAGTAAGAGGGATAGAGCTGGAATCATCTAAGGTGGAGTTAGAGGAGAATAAGGTGCCTAAGAGATTGGTTTTATCAGGGGGAGAGTTGGCTATTGAGTTATCAGGTCAGAGGTGAGGAGCAAAAGAAGGAGTGCAGAAGTTATTACAGATGATTTTGGATGAGGACCAGAAGGATTTACTGGAAGAGTTAGTCAGGACAGCGGTCTTTCTTTTCATAAAATTCCGCTTGGCCCTATGAAGAATAGTGTTACAATGATTCCTAGAAGTAATGAAAGAGGAGTGGGTAATAGGAGGAGATAGTTTCATAACTTGATACACCCTATCTCTCTCCCTACATGCAAGAGAACAGGAGCACTCAAACAACGATTGTAAAGTGAAAGTTTTGGTAGAAGATGAGATAATTGCACTCACACCACCCTGTATAACTCCAGCAATGCTGTCAGCACATACCGAAGCATCCCGAGTGGAAAAGGCACATTCATCCCAAGGAAAGTCGGAGAAGAATTCTCCCAAGGATTGCCAGTTTGCCCTCCAATTAATGCCATGGTTGGCATTTAGAGGGGGGTGGGGGAGGTGGTTGTGCCCAGTTTGATTTAATAGAAATAAGATTGTGATCAGAAGACCATAAGGGGGCAGAAATTGAGTATGAATAGTGTGAGGGGTTAGAGGTATGCAGTAAAATATAATATATTTTACTGCATACCAGTAATCAATTTATGTACGTACTATATCTCGCCCCTTACTAATACAGTACAGTAATATGTTGCACTGTACAGTATAAGTACTGTACAGGGTACTTAAATAAACTGAGGGAAAGATTACTGGAAATCATGACTAAAATAAAAACAGAAAATAAAATATAATCTATTTCATAATAAAAATCAAAACCATACCACATAAAAAAAATTGTAAGATACCTTTGCAGTCTTTAATTCTTTACAAAATTTCTCCTGAGCTTTTAGCAGTACAAATAAGGAGAAGCAAAGAAATGCTGCAACTCCATCACACAAAATACTTTTGTGAGTAATATACATTGCACCATTATGCCCACTAAATTAACACCATACTGTATATTATCCTCTCAACTTGCAAATTTACCTCCTCCATTTCCTTGGCTTGATTCCTGACCTCAATCATTTCCTGTTCCACCTTCTCCCGCATCTCTGTGTACCTCTGTTGCTCCTTCTGCAGATACATCAGGTCCTCCCATGCTTGGGATACTTCTTCTGGCTCATCATCATCACTGTCATCATCTGTGTGATTGAAAAAATGTATGTAAATTTCATTAAAAGGTTAAATGGGTGTGAAATATCAGTTTCATAACACACTTACTTTAGAAATATGGACTCAACAAGTACGTATAAAAATGTCTCCACTTTCATATTCATATGGTACTAAGGTGTCTTTACTTTTATACTTCCTCTAGAACAATGTACTGTATCTCTTAATTTCATATTATTAAATCAGATCAATACAAATGTTGTACCAACCTTAGTGTACAAGATATACTTTAAGCACCGGGTATGTTATAAAATACTTGTATGTCTTATTCAGCAATTAATTTTCAGTCCAATATGAAGTTACCTTACCTCTTTCTTTATCAGTGTCCATGTCAATTATTTCCTCACCATCAGGCCCTTCCATTGGCTCTGAGCGACCTCTGGCTCGTCTTGCCTTCTCAGTTTCCCATTCATTCACAACTAGGTTCTGTCTCTCAAATTCCATAGATAACGCTAATATGTTGCTGTCAATATCCATAAGCTTATTTCTGTTAAAATAAAGATACACAATCACAAAGTACTCAGTTCAGGACAGATGTTCATTATACATACAGTAAAATCTCATCATTATAAAGTAGCTTGGGATTCTGGGATTGAACAAAAAAAATAATTTTTTTTCCGTGCTTCATCCATCAGAAAAGGCTGAGGTGTTGACACCAGACCTGGTCAGTTTATAAAGATAACAATTAAACTAAAATCAACATACATTAATTTACTGTATTAACTCTTTAAGAAGCAGTGTCATGCAAAAGTATAGTGTTTTATTGTGGCAACCACAAGACGATTTTATTAAGTTGAGAAAAACCCCTACCACTCAATGGGGGAAACCTAAGTGATTGAAGAAAACTTAGTAAAATTATGGTTATAGTACTGTAAAAAATCTCCTGATACCTTTCTTTATGGGAATAGCTACAAAACACTAAATTCAAATCTTCTCAGCCAGTCATTTTTACTCAATAAAACTGTCATTTTTTGTAGAATATTACTACATAAATTTGGGATTTTACCGAGAAAGCCGTTTTTTTTCTAAAAACCAGTTTTTGTGATATAGCTCGAATGTGACGTCAGCTATACATGGTGTTATCTATACAATACTGGCAAATCTGAACTATTGCTATCATTATTGTAGACCTACTTAAAATTTTTGTGAACACAATGTTTACAGTGCAGGTATTACCGGGGTAATTCTCTCGTTGAAAAGCAATACTAATTTTTTTTAATTAAAATGGCTGAACTGCATACATATTACAAAAGTGAATTTTACAAACCTTTGACAGTTCACAGTACAGTATACAGTAATATCTCCGTTAGCTGGAATCCCTCAAACCCGGAACTCTCTGATAGGGGGCAAATTTTCCCCAAAATTCTGAGAAAATTTTCCCAATACCCGGAAAATTCCAGGGATGGGGGAGTTTGACATCACATTCTGGACTTTATCACAAAAACTGGTTTTTAGAAGAAAAAAAAAAGGCTTTTTTTCCGGGTTTGAGATATGAAAATCAAGTGCATTTTCCGTAAATTCCAAGAAGAATTTTCCAGTACCATACGGAAAATTCCAGGGATGGGGGATATTTTTCCGGGTTCGAGAGATGATGTAATGGGCAATTTGTGGAACTTCTGAGAACATTTTTTCATTACCCAGAAAATTCCAGGGATGAGGGATTTTTTCCAGCTTTGAGAAAGTTGTATCATTACCCGGAAATCTCTCATTCCCGAAAGTGCTTTGCACCAATTTTTCCAGCTAATGCAGATATCACATACTGTATTTACTTTTGGACATTACAACAGAAAACCCTCGTGTTTTTTCTTAATTACAAGTACAATAGAGTTTTCCTTTGCCAACAACACTTGCCTAAGTGACATCTGTTCACGGAAATAGTCGAGCAGTTCATTCTTCAGCCTCTTGAGTTTCTCAGCATTCTTCTGTCGTTCCTCCTCTATCTCCTGCGGTGTGAGCCCCTCTGTGCTCTGTTCAGTGACACCCTCATTAATTTTACCCTTTAGGCGATCAATTTCCTCTTTTAACTCACTGATGATTGTCTGGTATTGTGACACATGATATGAAACATCTAGCACATTAGACCGCACCTGTAGGGAAAAAACTCATGTCCAATACAAAAGTACACCAGGATGGAAAAAGGGTATTGTACTTAATTAAATAATGTCAGAACACAGAGATTACATGATTCCTTTTCTATTAAAAACATATTGTTAATAAACTATCACTACTTCCTTTAATATCGAAAATACCATTTCTGTGTAAACACTGTGGTACAATGTTTGAGAGCAATATTTTTTTTTATTTAAAGAATCAATTTATCCAAAAAAGAAATTTAAATACTGTACTGTACTGTATTCCTCGAAAAATTTAATCACCTTTTAATTAATTATGTATTATTAAGCAGTCTTTGAATAATACAATCACCTTATTATTCATGTACAGTTAACAACAAAATTTTCTGCGCCCCTGAGTCTGACAGCCTTCACAACAATCACTGACTGAGGCCATGTTCATTTGGTTCAGAATTCTTGCTCCAGTGTTTCATATTGTATAACACCATAAAGGTGCAGAAAATTTTGTTGTTGACTGTATAGTACCACAAAATTATTGGTATAGACCTAATATACAAACATCTGTACATACTACTGTACTGTACAAGTACTGTAATGTACTGTGACATATTTTGAATCTCATGTTATTCCTGTATTTGAATAAAAAACAAACAAAAAACATTGAAAACTTCCTATTTCATCAATATAATCAACAGGATTGTTTGGAAAACTAATTATCAACATTAGTCTTGTCACTTACTATACAGTACAGTATTATTTTGTGCAGGCTACAAAAAATATTAATTTATCACAAAGTTGCTGTACAATTGTTTGAGAGCATGGTAAACTGTACAGAGACAACAAAAAGGGAAATTTCAATTAAATAAACTGCATGCTCCTCACCTGTTTTGAAATATTTTTTGCTCTGTCAGCATATATGAGAGTGTTGCGGGTTTCTTCACGGTGCTGATGACAAGGAGACACATGTGCTACCATCACTGTCCGACAGTTTCCTGACAGTGCATCCTGATAAATATAGCAGAAATAAATATTCTTTCTTTTGTCTTGCAGTAAAGGTACAGTTTCCATAAAAAGGGCATCTACAGGGAAATATGAAGTCCAAAAACAGTGCACGACAAAACAAATTACGGAATATACTTGTTAATATTCTTTACCTTAAGAAGACGTGTCAGTTTAGAGTCCCGGTAGTTAACATACTTGGCACGTCCTTCAGCTAAGGCATTGATGCAGTTCCCTAAGGCCAGGAGTGAACGGTTGATGTGGGCTCCCTCCCGTAGTCGCTTGCCCTTATTCTATAATGAGAAGAAATAGTGATGCAAACTTCTTCTCTTAACAAATTCAAAGACAGGTAATGTCTAATAAAAATAAAGATATGTTATGTCACTATTCACTTTGTAGGGCAGCAAACTCCAAAAAATTAAATTAAGGAATAAAAGCATTATTTGTCAGTGTTACACCAGAAAACAGAACTCATTATAAATGTAAAATCATCATGTAAGATGAGAGTTCCACTAACCTGAGTTTGTTTGGCACGCTCTGAACCAGCAAGATCTACCATGAACAGCCGTCCTTGCTTAATCTCCTCACTCTCCCCCTTTAGTTCTGACCGTCGTACATTTACCTGTCGCATACATAAGACACGAAACACAGGCAAATGTAACCATTAGTAGGTGATATTACTCTCACCATTCATTGGAAATTACAAATTAATGATAATGTTTAAAAATACAAGTAATTTACTGTACTACAATGTAGGCAATACAAAATATGCAACTCGTGTAGATATTACAAGAATTGATGGACATACATCAGAGTTCTCCTTCAAATATATTAATGGAATAATAATACAGTACATGTACTGTGTTAATAGAAATTTTGGTTTCATGGTTTTCAGACTTGGATACAAATTTAATGAAACAATATTATGGCGATATGTAAAAGAAGTTAGTACTCCAGTCATTCACAATAAGTATCTTGTAGCATATTTTCAAATTACCCAAATTATATTTTACTAGTTTTGCACAGTACTGGTAATTAATATTAAATATATTGGGATCATTATTTTATTGTAACATATAATCATTAGTTAAAATGTTCCATATCACTCAAACTATTTTGAAATCTTTAGAAAACTTTCTAGGAGGACAGCTGGTCACCTGATCTGAAAGAGTATTGTACTGTTGAAGCCATGACCTCATCTGGAGACAGTGTACAATATTATGCTGCCTTGGAGGACAGCTAGTGTATTGACATAACCTGTGCCACCTTAATACTGTACACTAGCTATGTTCCAGGTCAGCTGTCCCACAGGTCATCTTAATACACTAGCTGTCTTCCAGGTATGATGTCGCTAACCTAAAGGGTAACCAGCATTATTCATTACTTTTACCTTTACTTTTATTCTCTTTGCCACCGATTGGCTCGCTAGACGTGACCAACCGCCCAAGCAGCTAACGAGCCGATCAGTGGCAAAGAGGATAAAAATAAAAATAAAAGTAATGAATAATGCTAATTATCCTTTAGGTTAACTAAATACACAAGCTGTCCTCCAATTCAGTTTAATACACAAGCTGTACTTAGGGTCAAACTAGTACTGTACATTAGCCGTCTTTTAGGGCAGCTTGTGGTAAAACATTAACGATCCTCCAGGTCTGCATATTACACTAACAATTTCCAGGTCAGCTTAATACATTACCTATCCTCCATACCACCTTAATACTGTACACTAGCTATGTTCCAGGTCAGCTGTCCCACAGGTCATCTTAATACACTAGCTGTCTTCTAGGTATGATGTCGCAGACAATTTTGCCTGGCATTAGCCAAACAAAATATTAACTGACCTGGAGGAGGGCATGGCTACGGGAGGAAGTCTTGTTGGCAGCAGTAGGTTCGCAGGTCCTCTCTTTGTTGCCCTTTGTCAATAGCTTCATTACCTGTATAGCAAAAAACATATGTTGCAGTAGCTACAGGCCTGCAGCCAGGTGGGCTTCAAAGGGTTTGACTGAATCTGGCCTGGGACATCAAATGCTCTCCAAACGAACAATGGAACAATTAAAATGTGTTGATGCATTGTGATTATACACATATAAGATAACACCAGTGTAAAAATGCACACTTTCTTTTGGGTAATTTTTAATGATACTTTTGGACTAATTTTTGCAAAATTAAAAAAAATCACTCGTGATGAAGCAAGTACAGTATTGTATATACATCACTGACTCTGTTGCTTACATGGTTCTGGCAAATACTGGGCAGTGTAGTGGTGTACAAACAAACCAAAATTGAACTAGGTTTAATTTTAGTCCACTGTGGTTTAGAAATAATTGTGTTGTTCTTCAGCATCACTCAATGGTTCATTCTTGCAAAAAGCAGATATATACCCAAAGGTTTGGTTTTCATTTACCAGATCCAAATCCAATGGACCCTTAATGGCGAGCGTCCGCCAGCTCCAAGTAAGGACACTCAACTGAGTAGTGCCCCCTGAGATGCTTATAAACCTCAACTAGGTCCCCCCTTGCCCGTCTGTAGTATAAGCTAGGCAAGTTCAGGCGCTCCAATCTCGCAGGGTAGCTGAGATGCTGAAGTGCAGGCACCAGCTTGGTGGCCCTCCTTTGAACATTTTCAACCAACTGACAGTCCCTAGCATATCTCGGGGACCAGATGGGGTGACAGTACTCCAGATGGGGAAGCACTTCACTCCTGAAGATCGTCACGAGGGACGGACCGTCTAGATATCTGAACGACCTTCTTATAAGACCCAATAATTTATTTGCCTGATTTACCTTCTTCTCACAATGGCCCGAGAACTTCAGCTCATTGTCAACATACACCCCCTAGGTCCTTCTCACACACAGTCTCAACTAGTACATTTTCTTCATCCCGTTGGGACATATGGTACGCCTCCTTACCGTTGGTACGCCCCAGGTGCATCCTCTTACACTTCGTGACATTGAATCTCAGCAGCCATTCCTTCGACCATTCCTGGAGCCCACAGAGGTCCTTTTCTGCAGCTCTTCACAGTCCGCTGGTTCTTAATTTCCTAAAATAACTTACGCCATCGCAAAACATTTGTATGGAGGAGGCATAACGTCAGGCACATTAATATTTATGAAACAAACAAACAACAGCGGCCCAATACACTACTCCCTGTAAGTGTAATTCTCACTTGTTACAGGTACAGATGACGATTTTCAAAGCATTAATCAACACATTGCTTGGCGTCATGTGGAAAGTCTTCTATCCACGCCGCAGGACATTTCCCTTAATTCCGTACCTTCCAGTTTGATTTTCAGCCTTCGTAAGTACACTGCCCAAAGCCTTGGCAAAATTAGCAGGTAAATATTGTCGATATTACCACCCCGTTCAAGAATATGGGTCCAAATATCCAATACCTTGAGCAATTGTGTCAAGCAAGAGCGCCCCGGCATAAAACCGTGTTGGCAATCTTTTACAAGGTTGTTTCGTAGTAGATGTTCCATCGCTGCATCTCTGATAATACTCTCAAGTACTTTACATATTATGCTGGTCAGGCTCACCGGTCTATAGTTGTTCGTGGAGTGCCTATCGCCCTTCTTGAAGATAAGACTCACATAAGCCACTTTCCATTCACTGACTCTGTTGCTTACATGGTTCTGGCAAATACTGTACAGTGTAGTGGTGTACAAACAAACCAAAATTGAACTAGGTTTAATTTTAGTCCACTGTGGTTTAGAAATAATTGTGTTGTTCTTCAGCATCACTCAATGGTTCATTCTTGCAAAAAGCAGATATATATATCAAAGGTGGTGTGTTTTCATTTACCAGATCCAAATACCTAATGGACCGTATAATGGTAACAATAGTATAGATACTGTTTCATAAACTGATTTCCTGATTCAAACCAATAAAAAAATACAATTTGCAATCCATTCTTCATTATGGAACACTTATTCTATGTAAGTCATTACAGTATATAATATACAGTAGTGCATAAAACGGTGTAGCCAAACTTAAACTTTTCATTTATTTCAATAAAAAAATTAAATCTGGGGTAGGAGGGCGTAGAATTAAATCAAATATTAAACCAGCAAGTTAAAGTATTTCTGTATCTAAAGAAATTTTTTTCCTTACTTTTATTTCTAATCTCTTCGTCACAGGTCCAGAACAACTGTTTATTATACTGTACATCGTAATTGTAGTAAAGTACTACAGTATAGAACCAGCTGGCGGGGCCTCATGATGAGAATGTCAAGGTCCCATTCACAATCAGCCCGGTACGACTAATTACCCAAATGTACCCAAATGTTAGTCAGAAGTCAAGAATAGAAGTCAATAATATCGAATGATAAATCGACTGTTACTTCGATTAGTTTAGGAAACAGAATACAAAAAATTGGTAAACTTAATTTAATCTGAGTTGTGTTGGGTTAGGTTAGGTTAGGTACATGCACTCGATCTATTAACTCAGATTAAATTAAGTTTACCAATTTTTTGTGACTTCGTGACACCAAATATCAGTCGAGAAGTGATTGGCAGTCCGATTTATTCATGTAGGACCATTATTTGACTTCATTGCGGCTACATTTGGGTACATTTGGGTAATTAGTCGGACCCCAATCAGCCAACTTACCTGGCTCCACAGATTCTGTCTACTTTTATTACCAAGGATGTATCCATGGCCATGAACTTATAATATAAAACCCAATTTGGTTACTAATTTCCCATAATGGTCAATGACGATTTTTTTATCAAAATACACTACTTTTTGGCTAGATCCCTGAAAATGCAAATAAGCAAATAAACTATCACCTACTAGAGGTGACAATATATTAGACCTAGTATTAACAAATAAAGAAAATATTATCAGAGATATCACAGTAGGGGAAGAACTAGGTAACAGTGATCACAGAGAAATCAGGTTCCCCTAAATTGGGAAACGAAAAACAATGACAATATGGTCAGAATCCCAAACTTTCGGTTGGCGGATTATCAGGGGTTAAGAAGGTACCTAGGTGAGGTCACCTGGGAACAGTCACATCAGTCCCCAGTAGGAAGGGGTGAGGTCTTAGATGACACAACAATTGATCATGACTATACTATATTCACTAGTATACTACATAAAGCACAAGAACAAAATATACCATACAGAAAAATTAGGTCAAATAAGAATGAGCCAAGGTGGATGACCAGAAAACTTAACATGACATAGGAATAAAGAAAGGAATATATAGGAAATTAAAGGGAGGGAGATAGCTCAGAAATAGGTATAAATGAACTATCTAGGAATGTTAAGAAAAATGTAAGGAAAGCAAAAGAGACTATGAAATATAAATAGCAAGAGAATCCAAGGCGAATCCCAAGGGATTTTTCCAGGTATATAGGACAAAGATCAAGGACAAAGTTGGGCCTTTAAAGTCAGGGAGGGGAGAATTGATAAATGGCAGTGAAGAAATAAGCAAAGCATTGAACAGCTACTTCTTATCAGTTTTCACAGAAGAAATTTGCGATGAAATTCCAGAGGTGGAACTGATATTTAAGGGAAAGGAAGAAGAGAAATTAAAGAATATCACTATCAGAAAAGAGGATGTTCTTAAGAAGATAAATAAACTAAAGAAAACAAAATCCCCAGGGCCGGATGAAATTTTCCCTCGAGTCTTGAAAGAGTGTAGGGAACAGATTAGCGGACCCCTCGTAAACTTATTTACAAAATCATTAGACACCGGAGTTGTGCCAGACTTGTGGAAACAGGCAAATGTAGTACCCATATTCAAAAAGGGAGACAGAGCATCAGCGTCAAATTACCGGCCGATCAGTTTGACATCAGTAGTGGGGAAATTTCTTGAATCAATTCTAGCAGATAACGTCCGATCGCATTTAGAGAAAAGCAAATTAATCTACGACTCTCAACATGGGTTTACAAAGGAAAAATCTTGTCTAACAAATCTGCTGACTTTTTTAGGAAAGTCTTCGAGGTAGTAGATAATGACGAAAATTACGATGTTATTTACTTAGACTTTAGCAAAGCATTTGACAGAGTACCGCATCAGAGGCTTCTGAGAAAAATTAAGGCTCATGGTATCGAGGGGAAAGTTTTAAATTGGATAAAATCATGGCTCACCGATAGAACGCAGAGGGTCAGCGTAGATGGTGTTAAATCTGAGTGGGGCCGTGTAACCAGTGGGGTTCCCCAGGGGTCAGTACTAGGCCCACTCTTGTTCATAATCTACATAAACGATCTAGATACTGGGATCAGCAGTGACATAAGCAAGTTTGCGGATGACACCAAAATAGGGCGGCAGATTAATTCAGGGCAGGATGCAAATGCATTACAGGAGGATCTAAATAAACTGCAGGGGTGGTCTGAAAAATGGCAAATGAAATTCAACACCAGCAAGTGCAGCGTACTTAATATTGGAAGAACAAATACTGATAATGTATACAGCCTTAACAACATCAACCTAGAGAAGTCGACTTGTGAAAGAGACCTAGGGGTACTTGTAAGCCCGGACCTACGGCCTAGAAAACAGTGCGTTAATGTTCGAAATAAGGCAAACAGAGTATTGGGTTTTATATCTAGAAGTGTAAGTAACAAGAGTGCAGAGGTCTTATTGCAACTATATCTTGCGCTAGTCAGGCCGCACCTCGATTATGCGGTTCAGTTCTGGTGCCCCTATTATAGAATGGATATAAATTCACTAGAGTCGGTGCAGCGAAGAATGACAAAAATGATTCCGGGACTTAGAAACCTTCCATATCAGGATAGGTTAAAGAAACTTAACTTGCATTCCCTAGAAAGACGAAGAGTGCGGGGAGATATGATAGAAGTATTTAAGTGGGTGAAAGGAATCAATAAAGGGGATATAGATAAAGTTCTTATAATATCCGAGCAGGATAGGACTCAGAGCAATGGATTCAAGTTGGATAAGTTTAGGTTTAGGAGGGAGATAGGAAAGAACTGGTTCACAAATAGGGTGGTGGACGAGTGGAACAAGCTTAGCAACTTTGCAGTAAGTGCTGGAACGCTGGAAAGTTTCAAAAGGAGGCTAGATAGATTCATGGATGATAGAGAGTGGTAGTAACTCTCGACAGGAGCTGCCATGCACAGGCCAACCGGCCTATTGCAGACTCCTTATTTTCTTATGTTCTTATGACAGTGGTAGAAAATATAACAAACCAGGGGACGATGACGAACTAGACGTTTTTGCTTACGCCAACTAGTGTTATCAAGTTCTCCACCATTATCATACACCACCGCCATTTCAGATTGAGGTAAATCTTCACTGTAGACTATAGATATTGTTTATGTAATTATTGGGCTCTCAATTCTAAGTGAAAATTTGGTTTTATTACGACATTTTAAGTGGATATTGTAGGGGATACTTTTATTTTGTGTGGATTGCAAAAATAGCCTTGTGCTTCCCATCCAAAAAGTTTTGGCCGATTTGGCCGTAAGATGGCGTGAACTTGGCCGTGAAGCTTGTCGTACATCTGGCAACCCTGGTTGACATTGGTGTGCCTCCTGCCCCACAGGAACAGACCCAACACAAGCAACAATGAGGTAACTGCGAAGTTCTTGTGTTGTTTATTTACAGAAGTTTTAGGATTTTGGTTAGGATTGGCATGTGTTTTAAATGTTGTTTTAGTGTTTGCTGGCATGGTCATGTTTGTCTGTAATGTAGATTTTTTGTCTTGGCTACGTAATGCACTTCTATTTTTTTATACATAAACACATGTGAATATATTTTTAGATTTACTCACTTTGTGAAGATATTCTAAATATATATTACAGCCATATTATCATTTTTGTTTTAGACTCTTATTAATGAGAGCGAAACGTTGGCCAATAACGATGAAATTGTTTATTCACCCGAGTAACTTTTGATTCCACAATAACACTGATGTTTAGTTGTAACCAAAGATCATACTGTTATAGTCCTTGTAACCACCTCTTAATTTTCCACTACACACCACATGCGATCACACAAACTGCCAACAGAATCCAATACACAAATGCACCCTGTTTTGCTGCTGTTCGACAGTTATTATTGTCGATGGTCAGTAAATCGAATAAGACAAGTAGTGCAAAGGGAGGCGCCGGTGGGTAGAGCGGTACTGCTCTTGCCTCGCAAGAGAGATGTCACGGGTTCGATTCCCGGGCCGGTGGAAAGTTGTTCGGACACACTTCCCACTCTTCCTTGGTCCCTGTTCACCTAGCAGCAAAGTAGGTTCCTGCTATAAATCGAAAGCTGCGAATTCGTATTCAGGGAGTTGTTGGAGCTTCCACTAACTTGATGACATAAACCACTGACTCTTCAGGCTTCTACGCCCCTAACTCATGAGACATAAAGGCAAGCATGAACTTAGCATGCTTCCCTGTTGGGCGCTGTAAACGTTTCTGCGCTTCACCTTACACAAGGATGTAGGGGAGTGCCCAATAAAAAAAAAGTAGCGCCAAACGAATGTAAACAAGATGTGACGACATATTCCTTTTTTTGTATATGAGCTGTAATACATATAAATGTCAGTGCTGATTATATCTTCATGACGTTGTCTCCTAACCTATTACCGAAAAATAAAAAGTTATTTGATAATATTGTCACGAACCCCTTTCGCCGCTTACCAGCGGCCAGGTCGTATATTATACAAACATTTTTTTTTTACGGGGATTAGCCCACCCGGTGAACAGGTCACTGACCCACATCGGGGCGAAAATGTAATAATAATAATAAATAACCACAAAGAAATACAAAAAAAGAGATCAAGAACGAGAAACAATATATGTATGTTGTGTTGTCAATGGTAAGAGAAACAATGAGACCCTGCAATTGTGTGTAAATAAGGTAGAAAGTCAGAACAGCAACCTGGGACTTGGTCACAATTTTCGTGATGTCATATGACAGCAGGGTCTACCATTAGACAATACATTATGCTTCCAATATCTTCCCTGTTTGGTAGCTGCCTACTACCTACTGTAGATACACTATATCACAAGTGTTGTCGAATTACCACGAGCTGTTCCGCCAATCTCCAGTAATTTCCCGACGATCGGTATCAGTGTACTGTACAGACAAAACAACAGGCAGGTAGATTTCCACCAAGTCACAAAAACACACTTGTGAACTGTAGTCCTCTTTAATAATCACTAAGTCTTCACAAAACTGTTCACAGGTTATGTTCTTACAGCTGGACTTCTCACTTCAAATAAATACAGTCAGCACACTACAAGTGTAAAATTTCTTAGTCTTTTCATTTTATATCGCTCACAACAATTCCACAACACTTGAGCAACAATTAGCAACAATTATCTTTAGCTGTCACTAGGCTTGTACTTTACATTCTGACCAGACGCGGGCGACTACTTACCCCAGTCAGTCAGAACACCGAGATAAGAGGGTCTTGGCTCTGAGGTGAACAAGGAGATTTAGGGCAAGGTATAGTTAAGAAGTGGGAAGTACAGAAGAAGAATGATAGCAGGTGGGCTTTCCACCTTGTGAAGGCTGATTTGTGGCTTAACCAGTGACAGACATCCCTCAGTCCTCCAGGGGCAAGGGAGGTTAGATAAGCTAAACTAAGCTAGTTTAAAGTGCGATCCAAGGGAATGTGCTGTTTTAGGGTTTGTTGGAGGGTCCCTTCAAGTCCTTGTTTTACTGAAGGGATGTTCCTCATCTTATGTGATTGGGGGGTCCCACCAGGTCCTTGTATGAAATGGCAGGATAATCCCCATCTTTAAGGTTATGCATGTGGTGTTGGTCTTTTGTGTTGGTTGTTTCTTGGAGGGTTCCTTCAGGTCCTTGTGTAACTGAAGGGATGTTCCTCATCTTTAGTGATTGGGGGATCCCACCAGGTCCTTGTGTGAGCTGGCAGGATAGTCCCCATCTTTTCGGTTATATGAGTGGTGTTATTCTCTTGCGTACAGTATAATGGTTCCGGGCTGATTGTGTTAATGTTGATGCTTCTTGGCCACCAGCTGTGTGATATATTGTTGTTTGCCTGTAATAGTTCCTGTAAAATAGGGTCTTGTGTTCGGTGTAGTTTGTCCCATACCGCTTTTGCTTGTTTGTGTAATATTTAACTTAAAATTTCTCGGGTATAGGTTATATTAGTAAACGTTAAGTTAGATTAGCTTCAAATCAAGTTAATATTAGACTAGGTTATAGATGGACAAGTAAATAATTATCGGTGTGTGTGTGTGTGAGTGATAATAATAATTAACGTTTTATTGAAAAAGTTCAGCAGCCCAAGGACTGAAAATATACATTGAACAGAAATTACTTATTACATACAAAGACATGAGGTAGGTGGGTCGTTTAACAAAAGCTTTCATTACTAAAAGGAGAAGGATCATGAATTGAACATACAAATTATAGTTTTCAGTTGATGGCCCAGGCTGGTCTCTTGCCCTACTGTGAGGTCACGTAGGCCACGTGGTGCAGCGTCCGTAGGTGTTGACATAAACCTCACGTGGTCATGGAGACACCGGGTGGTGTGGTGTTTACGTGGTGCAGTAACTCGTCCTGGGGTGTTGACATGAAGGACCTCACGTGGTCATGAAGACACCGGTTGGTATAGTGTGGTGTCATAGTACCTCACTCTCTGCTAAGTGGTGTTGTGTTATCGTATGATCAGGTGTAAAGCCGACCCACTGTTCCCAAAGTGGACTGATTAACACCGCCTAGTCAGAAGATGGTGGTCGGTTCCCAGGGTGCTTATCACTGGGTGTGGACCTCACTGGTGGGTCACGGCTCTCGCTAGTACTGTCAAGTGCTGAATTCACTGGCTTAAACATTGTTCAACACTGATCTCACTTCTTTCCAAAACGAAATTGTCACTTTTGGCGGGATTATGTTGATATCCTGGTGGTGAGGATGGGTCGGGGAGAGGGGTTTGGGTAATGGGCCAACATTGGCCGAGGCCGCTGCCGCCGCAGGAGCGAGCGCCCAATAGGTCTTGACCCTCCGGTGGTCAAGGATGTGTGTGTGTGTTGGAGGGCAGGAGGGGTATTCGTCGTTAATCATATTTTACCTTGTATAGTAGTTGAATGAATGTATCATCTCTATAGTAGTCCTCTTCACCTTTCGCTATGCCCGCCATATTGTAACAACAATGACACCTGGCAAAGGACAGTGTAATATGGTATGGTATTTCCTTAGAATTTATGGAATATTTACCATAAATATTTTCTTTAACCCACATTTTTTCTTTATTTTTTTCGTTTTCATGTGTACTCTGTTTTATCTGGTGTTCAATACAGCGGAGTAAAGTACAGAGTTCATGAAACACATTTAAATGATTCATGAGAGAAAAACTTGGCTAGTGGGTATCGACGTAGAGGCGGGGGAGACAGATATTGGATTTACACTTTTAAACTTCCCATCTGGAGGAAGCGTGACGCTGGCACGACAGACCCCAAGTTCAATAACGTTTCTGTCACAATTTTCACCTAAGCTGATACTGATATTCTCTGCATCGTAAAATAAAGCAATCGGAACATAACTGAGCTTAGTTCACTTAGTACACCTAACTTCTACACTACACAAAAGAAAACAATGTTAATGCGCTGCAGTAAGGACCATTTACAGTGAGTCATATGACCTTTCTCAAAAACTGTACCTCGTAAGGCGCACACTATAGAAATTACCCCCACAAGCCCTGACCTTTCTCAGAAAACCCCGAAATCCGATAATTATCGTTCGTCAGGGTAAGACATATACCCTGTATTGTATATAACATTATATTCAACTGGCTATGACAGCACGCAAAGCTTACCTGATCACGACCGACTGGGCAAAGTATTTCATTTTACTAATTGTAAGAACTATGTTTTTTTAGCTGAAATTAACTTTGTCATGGTTAATAGTTCTCTGAAATATTTTTAACTTGATTTTCGGTATTTTTTACGTTTCCTTAAACTCGAAGGATTTAAATGAATACATCAATGTGTCATACTCATATCTGCGCGAGGTTATGGGAGAAGAAGTTTAGCTCCCTTGGTAATGTTATCTTAGAGGAGGTTAACAAAATGGTTAGGTATTGTGAGCATTTAACTGTAACAAATGGAATATATACTGATTTAAACCGGGATAGATTACAATCAACATGTTACTGTCTAGTTTGCCAGTGAGGTGAAAGACACTAATACTCTAGTCTTAGCAGAGATTACAAGGGTAGTAAGGCACTGACTATCATGACCTTGTTGTGCGGTGGACGAGAGGATGTAATGCTCGCCTCCTGTTGTACACGATCCTGTGGCACTCACTTCCAGTTCACCCAAGTGTAAATGGGTACTGTTACTGACTGTTCAGTAGGGGAAGTGAAGCCTGTCGAGAGAAGCGCCGGCCACGCGTAACAAGGGCTCAGTATACAGTACATCACACTGTATCCACACGATCCCTAACGGACAGTCTTGCATGTAACCTAATTTCACTTCCTCATATTCTTGGACGAATATTAAAGATACAGCCATAATTTGCCAACAATGTAATTGGGTTCAAACGAAAAGGCTTCATGGTACAAATCTAAATAAAAATCTACAATTTCCACCGACACAGAAACAGTTCCCTGGTGTTGAAGGTTGTTCACAGTGTAAAGACAAATTATGTGCGGCCAATTGACAAAATTAACCTGGAATAAACACAATGTAGAATCGAGTAATTCCACCAACGATCCACCAACTCGGTCTAAATTGGTCGACAGATGATAATTCTAGTGGAGTATATCACACGTTTCTAGTGAAGTATATCATATGTTTTCGTCGGTCTACATATAACTACATATCCGATGGTGTTGATGGTACGGTCACCATGAAAAGCCATCCATCACAAATTACTATCAAGCCATTTATCACCTAGTAAAAAATTGCAGTATTGAGAAATTTCCATCCCAGTCTCACCTACCCTGTTGACCCACCTGCCAGTATTTAAGTGACAGTTAGCTCGGTAATTACACTCCCGGCCAGTGTCATCTTAGGTCACAATAATTACCGGCTTAATAATGATCAGGGATTTAGATTCTTACACGCTACGATACAGACATCGGGGTCACGACAGGTCAACCCAGGGTAATCTGGGAAAGTTTCACATGACCTTTATTGTGACGTTCAGAGACATGACCTGTAAGATGGTGCAGTAATGACCTGACCTGTAAGATGGTGCAGCATTACCTGACCTGTAAGATGGTGCAGCATTACCTGACCTGTAATGTAGGGAAGTGGATGACCTATAACGTGACGCAGTAGTGATCTGACCTACAACGTGACGCAGCAGTGACCTGACCTGTAACGTGACACAGTAGTAACCTGATCTACAAAGTGACGCAGCAGTGACCTGACCTGTAACGTGATGCAATAGTTACCTGACTTGTAACGAGACGCAGCAATGACCTGACCTGTAACGTGACACAGTAGTAACCTGATCTACAACGTGAGGCAGCAGTGACCTGACCTGTTACGTGACGTAGCATTGAGCTAACCTACAACGTGATGCAGTAGTGACCTGACCTGTGACGTGACGCAACAGTGACCTGGTCTGTAACGAGACGAGTCAGTGACCTGACCCCTAACGTGACGCAGTAGTGGTCTGGCCTGTACCGAGAAGCAGTAGTGACCTGACCTGTACGGTGATGCAGTATTGACCTGACCTTTAAGAAGACTCAGTAGTGACCTGACCTGTGATGGAATGATTGTTTATCAGACCACAGCTTACAGCCCAGAGAAATACAACACATATAACAGTGAGTACATGAGCAGGTGTCCACCCAGGCAAGTTGACACACCCTACAATGAGAGTAAGACCTGACCCAGGAGAGCTGACGGCCACACGGTACTTGAGTTAACCCTGTGATATGCCCGTGTTACACCCACACCTGGGCAAACACAGCTGTCCAGACCTGACCCAAGAGAGGTCAGTAACAAGAAGCAACCCCTCCAGCCAGTACACTTGTCTAGACACACCCAGTTTAGTGTTAGTTGGGAGAGGTCACCTGCCGGCTGGTGACCGCCAATATATAGGCCCTGCAGCTCCCTCCTCCAGGATTCACATTCAGGGTCAGCTAGAATTCGGAGCATCACTGTAATAGGAGACATAGTCCAGCACATTCTTCAGCAGCACCTGCTTGGCCCCCCCCCCACCGGGTCACACGTGAGTCTTTGTCAGAGCGATCCAAGGGCGAGTTACTTACGGTGGGAAGTGTATCCATTTCATGTTTGTGTCCGAGAGTCAGTGTCTAGTAACGTAAATATAATGTGCTATTAATGAGTTTGTGTCATTGAGTGAATAATAAATAGCTGTACTTAGAATTGGTTTAGAAAATTCCTCCTACGAATATAATACCCAGATAAATAAATAACCTGCCACGCTACCAAACTTCCTCACTTTACAATCCTACAGCTAAATATTCTATCTATACTTTCTACCTAAATCCCCCTCATTGCAGTGAAGTGATGCAGCAGTGACCTGACCTGTAACGAGACGAGGCAGTTAACTAACCTACAACGTGACGCAGAAGTGACCTGACCTGTAACGAGACGCAGTAGTGACCTGACCTGTAACGTGACGCAGAATTGACCTTACCTGTAACAAGATGCAGTAGTGACCTGACCTGTCACGTGATGCAGTATTGACTTGACCTGTAACGAGATGCAGTATTGACCTGACCTGTACAGAGATGCAGTACTGACCTGACCTGTAACAAGATGCAGTTGTGACTTGACCTGTAACGTGACGCAGTATTGACTTGACCTGTAACATGATGCAGTATTGACCTGACCTGTAACGAGATGCATCAGTGACTTGACCTGTAACGTGACGCAGCAGTGACCTGACCTACAACTTGATGTAGCAGTGACCTAACCTACAACGTGACGCAGCAGTGACCTGACCTCTCATCTGGCGCAGAAGTTACATTATCTGTCACGTAAATAGCCTGGCTCTCACCTGACAGCGATGACTCGACCTACCACGTGACTCAGCAGGAGCCATACACGAGTGCTGGTCCAGAACAAAGGGTGATACACAGATACACACTTACCTAAGGCTGTCAATAGACGTAGAGAAGGGAGGGACGGAAGCAATTAAGGGATGTTTACCGACCATAAGTGTGTGTGTGTGTGTGTGTGTGTGTGTGTGTGTGTGTGTGTGTGTGTGTGTGTGTGTGTGTGTGTGCGTGCGTGTGTGTGTGTGTGCACCTCGCTCGTTGTAAATGTCGTAGCGTAGAGGATTTGACGTTCAACTAAAGCTTGATTTTACTGTCAATATTTATTTTTCATTTGGTGTGATTGATCTCTATCCAAGTAGTATCATACAGTGCATTATTACTCAGGACTCGTGTTTTTTTAATAATGTGTGGTCATATTTAAAAAAATTATGAAATTAAAATGTCTGTAATGCAATTAAGACCAGCACTAAGGTCCAAAGAAGGTGTACAACTTGAGATATCCATAAGACATGACCCATATTTCAGTATATACACCTACAGAACTTACCCTCTTCAATGTTTGTACCGAGTTCCAGAGCAATTTCTTGAAAAGCTGGTGGGGAAATGATATGACGATGAAATGACGATTGCTGGACGGACAGACGAACAGAACATATTCTATGTCCTCGGCCTACTGCGGGGTTTCAAAACATTTCTTGTGACATATCGTTTGTTGTGTGACACTCCCGAACATTAGACGTTTACATTGAGAAGTTAATAAGTTCTTACCTCCTTGGTAGACACGATAGTCTTCTCAGAGAGTCCTGCCACCTGGATGACGCCGGTCTTGGCGTCCTCACGTAGCTCCAGTGTGCCACTCGGTTGCAGCAGATCCCGGATGTTCTCGTTGTAGATCTCTAAATACGACATCGTGATCTGCAGACACACCGAGCATTATCAGTGATTAACCATTATATTCGTTTTTAATAAAAAAAATTATGCCCTATATCTCATTTTACAATGTACAGGTATGTTATTACTGTGCACACGACTATGATCAGAAGCATAACGATTGGGAGTTCGGGTGATAAAAACATCACTCCTTCGACCTTAAACAAAAATAAGGGGATAAAAGGAAGATGATTTATGCGAGAAACGCCAACTCACACTATCCCTATTTTTCCCAACTCTAATGGCAGCAAAACCTTTATCATAAGTTTCATTCCTCTGTCCGAAATTTCGTAAAAGTGCCCAACTCAATGAGACTCCCAATAGACCACCACCGGGAGCACCAGTTAAAATCCTGACAGCTCTGTCCTCTTGCTCAACCTAAATACTGTACAACCCATGTTGTACTGCTTCCCCATTATATTTATGTTCTTCAATTCCACTGTAATTTATGTACAGTATTTACTTATAATATAAATAATTTTGTTTAAATAAATAATAAATAAATAAAATTAATAAATATTGATGTAATAACCGTGGTAACATTATGAGATGTTCTTATTACCACCAAGCTATTGTACTATTCCAGATGATACTAATACTTCCTTGAGATAAATGTATAGTATATATCAGGTGCCTAAAAGAGAGCTCAGGTTCTCAACTGGCTCAGCCATGTTAATATTGTTATTATTATCCACTCTATCTGTGTTTTTCTGGCTAAATAAACTGTTTCAATTCAAAATCCCTAGTCTTCATTATAAACGCCCAATGAAAACATTGTGATACGTGCCTGACTGAGATGAGTAAACAAACACAAGTAAATAAGAGTTTGTGTTACATATATATAGTTTTAATTATATAAGTCATTTCCTAACGCAACAATATTAGAGCTACAGCGAGGCACAGTCCATCACGTAACATCCTATAGTAGGTGCTGTCTCCTTTGTTAATTGGTACAGGTAATACTTATTAGTATTTAAGGGGCACGATACTTCTTTTCGAGCCTGTGTGTGTGTGTGTGTAAAGAAGGCGTTTATAGTGTATGTGTATAGGTCCAGAAGTCAAGTGCCAAACCAACTGTAACTCACCAGCAAATTTAACTAAATTGTCAAATGATACAGCAATCCCATTTCTTATATTAATCTTGCCTCCAGACTGATACTAAGTGATTTTATATAGTTACGGCAGAATCTCAGTTTAATTAGGAAGCTATTTGCATAACTCCCAGAACCAGTTACCTCCCAGTCCTACACCACCTTAGCGGGAAGCCTTACAGCACGCTGGTGGTCTAAACATATTGACCGGCACACATATGTTTACACTTCACAAAAGACACAACAGAAATACACCCTTAGCCACTTGCCTACACCACAAAGATACACTATACAAACATATATACATGGATACTCTACACAAACGTATACACTACACAAACACACACACACACACACACACATCGAGCGTCCTCAAGAAACCAATATGAATGATTTATTCAATAGTGACACCGAGTCTATGTGTATCTATTCTTACCCTCTTTTCTTTCACCTTCCCTCTCTTACTCTCTCCTTCCCTCTCTTACTCTCTCCTTCCCTCTCTTACTCTCACCTTCCCTCTCTTACTCTCTTTTCTCCTCCTACTATCCCTCTCACCTACCATGCCTACAATTATCATTCTCACCTTACATAATATAAACTCCCCTACCCCTCACTCAGATTCCTTCCCTCACCCACCTTATTATCCTCCCTTTTCTTCCTATTTCCCTTACCCCAACCGTCCCTCTCTCACCCTCGACATACTTCTCTCACCTCCCCTCTCACCCAAATTCCCTCGCCTTCCCTTCCTCCCTCTCATTCCCCTCCCCGCTCATGTCAGCACCAGCCTTGTTCTACAGGTGTCACGGAGCCGTTATATTGATGTGCTAAAGTGCCAGCTCCCTCCCATGTCAGCCCCAGCCCCCCCACCCATGTCAGCCCCAGCCCTCCTCTTGTGTCAGTCCCTGTCCCCTCCCATATCAGTTCCAACCTTATTGTACATGTGGAAAAAGGCTCATACGCCAGACGGCCCATGAGAGACATTGTGGATACATTATACTGAAAGTTAAGTACCCAATCACAGGTGGTTCAACTGAAGAGACGCTAGGTCTGAACCAGTAACCTTTAGGACAGGAGGCGAACGCTCTATCCACCCGCCCTCCTGCACCATTATATGTTTTATATATTGGCGCTATATTGATGCACTAGAGATGACCTTCGTTTTGACCTGACCTTTAAACTATGCTTGGGTCAGACTCATATCGTGCCAGATACGTCATCGTTATAACAGTAGAAATATGGAGTTGGGTTTATTAATCACTAAATATAACTGATTTTATGGCAGCCTCGTTCAGAGTCGCTGTAACTTGAACTGTTTCTTCAGAAATTTCTAAATACACTTTGGGTCTTCTACCTCCACATATAATAAAAAGCGTAAACTAGAGGCACGATCCTCAGTCCCACCGAAACTTTCCTCTAGTTTCACCCACTGTCTTCTCCCCGACAACAAAACAAAGTGGGGTGTACTGTAAACATGTCACTCCACCGCAAGTTTTTTTTTCTCCAGTGTTTTCATTTCTTCTGTGTTACTTATGCTACTGTTTTCTCCACTATATTCCGTCATCGTAATACATTCTTCATTTCTTTCAATTGCCAGGAATACTTTTGGTTTTATTAATCTGTTGGTGTCGTAGAGTCTTGCTGGATGAGAACCTCTCGCTTATGCTGCCACGTCTGTCTTGATTATTTACTCTTTTGGGGATTTCTTCTTATCTCTTGGGATTCAGCCGAGGATCTCCTTTGCATGTACAGTATGCATGCGTGTATAATTGTATATACAGTACATCAGAGGTATATCTTAAACGTTTGTCGATTACTCACAACGACACTCGACCGTGGCTCACACAATGGATATATTCAGGCTGTCGGTGGACCAGGGTCGAGGTGAAAGTTAGAACACTGTGGTGTCATGGACGCCATGATTGTTTCCGTATCACGTATGAACATTCTTATTTTAGCAGGATATTTTTGTATTTTTGTATATAATATAAACTTTGTGGACTTTTGTACACTCGCAAACTAGTGTGTGTGTGTGTGTGTGTGTGTGTGTGTGTGTGTGTGTGTGTGTTCCTGCTTCCCTCCTCTCCCACACGACATAGTCCTCTCCCTCACCTCCCCACTCTCACCCAGTCCACACCATCACCCCACCTCCTCTCCCCCTCACAGACAACACACCACACCCTACATTCATCCACACCAGGTACCCGTTGACAGGACACGCGCCAACCCCTCCCCTCAACTTCTTACACGATCAAATCCTTCTCTCTCTGGATATGAGCCCCCCTCCTGGACATGCACCCAAAGGCTGGATAAGGTTCGTACTGTTGCGGGCACCTTTAGTCAAGATTGGTGTTTTATGAATGCTTATTGTCAAACTTGCAAAAATTATTAAAATCAGTTTTTTCTGCACAGCCGCTCGCAGGTATACTGGCACCAAAAAGTATCCTTACGATTTTTTCAGACGATATGACGTAACAGACAAAGGGTTTTGACAACCCTACTGAAACAACAGGAGTCGCGCTGTTCATTTTGAAATTCCTCGGACCCTCGGTAAAGATTTTTTTTTTTTTTTGGAGCAAGAGTACAATACAGTCCGTAAAAGAAGTATCTGCACATTTTCAGTGTTAAACAATATGACACTGGACCAAGATTTCTGACACACGTTCTTGAGTTATGCCGTATGTTAGTAGCCCTGCATTCCAAGAGGTTGAATTGCCAGTTACTCTTCATCTTCTGTTTTCTATAAGGTTTAATTGTGTTAGTTTTCGTCAAGGTCTTCTATGTATTGCTGTTAATTTCTCTATTTTAACTGTGCGTGATACAGGATATATCATATTTGTTACACGATGCTCACAATATCAGAGATACCAACCCTACCATATGAACACGACCTCAGTCACAGTGATCATTTTGTCGGCCACCAGACCAGGGGTGAAGATCCTGTTTTGTTTTGGTTTTTCCTGACTGTACATTTGCATTATCACAGAAGTTAAGGTAAAGTATAGTATCCAGGGGGGGGGGGGGTCTTGGGGGTCCGGATCTCCCTTTTCATCAGAAAATTCCGATACCCTTTTCTTTAATGCAGTATTATACTCAGGCGTTTTTGTATAGTAAAAATTAATTACTATTGACCTCAGGATATCTCTTAATATTAAGTGCACATGCTTTAAAATGGCCTGATAATGCCCATAATATTGATGAGATTTCAAAAAAATTTATGGGGGGTTTACAGCTGGGTGGGCTCGCTATGCTCGCCATATTCCCCACCCACAACTTCTTGGACCCCCCTTGTGATATTCTTGGATCCGCGACCTGAGCAGCAGCTCTCTATTCTGCTCCTCCCTGTATACAACATGCACCGACTTCCCTCCCCTCTTCCCCATCCCACCCGCATAGGCACGCACCTAGCATCCCTAGACACGCACCTTAGTACACGAATCTCATCCCCCTGGACACGAACCTCACCCAACCTAAATAAGAGCCTCCTCCCCTTCCCCTGGATACGAACACTACCCGTCCTTTGTCCATACCGTTGCGTGTCTGTGTGCTAGGCGTGGCGTGGTGGCCGTCACGTCTAGTGAGCGTCAAGGTAAATAACAACACAACACACACGTCCCGTCATCCGCAAGGTCCTCGTCACTACACGGATGGTCTACACAACACACACAAGGTCGGCGCTAGCTTCTGTTGGTAGTCCCTAACACGAGACACAGTTACATGTTGTGCAAATCTTAGTGTTTTTATTTATTTTTCACTTCCTTACGAAAAAACATTAAAGAATATTTAGTGGTAAAAACTTGAGTCCAATTTCTAAGGAATTAAACGAGAAATGTTTTCGTCTTACTTTGAAGAAAACTAATAAATAAAAAATAACTATTACTCCGAAGAAAAACTAAGCAAGAAAAGTTTGACTTACTCGGAGGAATTAATCAAGGCTCAAGTTTTCACCACACGCTCCAAGTAGTTATCTCATCAACCTGATTCCCTTGTTAATTATTCACCAACACAAGCAGATCTTCGTCAAGGCCTCGAATGTGAGACTCTTTAGCTAGCAGGACACATGGACTCAATGTAGTGGATGACCTAGTTTGGTGAGTGACCTTACCTGGGGGAGTGACCTTGCCTGACGTGTGTGCGTGTGTGTGTGTGTGTGTGTGTGTGTGTGTGTGTGTGTGTGTGTGTGTGTGTGCGTGCGTGCGTGCGCGCGAGACTTTGGTCCAACTCTATACATAATTACTATCATCGACTCTCTCTCTCTCTCTCTCTCTCTCTCTCTCTCTCTTATCGCATTACCCTCAATTGTTATTGCCCCTCCAACATAGCCTCTTATGCGTGTCCTTGGAGGAGAACCACTTAATTGGTCTCATCCCCTGACTCACCTGTCCTTCACGTAGCCCCCCTCACTTGGTCCCCCTCACCTGACTCACTTTCTTCTTTCACCTAGTCCCCTTACTTGGCCCCCCCTCACCTGACTTACAACCTGTCCTTCACCTGGTCCCCTCACCTGACTCCCACCTGTCCTTCGCCTAGCCCCCTCACCTGACTCCCACCTGTCCTTCACCTGGTTCCCTCACTTGGTCCACCTCCCCTCCTAACCTATCGTCCTTCGTTTGACCCTCACCTGTCCTTCGCCTGATCCACCCCACCTGATCCCCACACCTGTCAATCATTTGGTCCCCTCACCTGGCTCTCACTATTACACCCTCATCCGGAATGACCTTGACACATAAATGGTGTTGGTCGTCAATACACAGCATTATACTTCGCTTATTTCTGGTGTGAAGGGAGGGGGGAGCCGTGGAGGACTTTATTCATCATGTATCATTCTCGACTCCTTCCTTCCCTCATATTCATAAAACATCTATATGCAGTCTATACTCTCTCTCTCTCTCTCTCTCTCTCTCTCTCTCTCTCTCTCTCTCTCTCTCTCTCTCTCTCTCTCTCTCTCTCTCTCTCCACATACGACTTATAAACACAACTTTATCACTCACAAACACAACTCAAAAACAGATGAAGTATTCACGAAAGGAGGAGAAAATATGTAGTATTTATTTATTTATTTTGTTGTTGTCTAATTATGGAATGCCGAGTGTGTTATTTACCCCCGGACCTCCGGTAACATAACCTAACAACCTAACCCAACCCAACCCAATCAAATTTAACGTAACATAACATAACGTCTTCCTGTACACCTTAAACCCTTCTAAATCAGTGGACTTAACTGTTCTCAAGACAAACGTACACACGATACGATAATGAGGTTGTGGAATGTGTACGTGCGTTAATACCAGCAGGGATGATGATAATGATGATAATAATATTGATATAATAATAATAATAATAATAATAATAATAATAATAATAATAATAATAATAATAATGATAATAATAATATAGATAACATAAAAAGAGAGGAGGAGAAGTATGGAAGAGTAAGGGGAGAGAGGGGGCACAGAACCTCACCTTGGTCTTCCTACTCTCATTTTCGCCGAGGGACTGGAAGAGGTCGTTGAGTGCCCTGACCATAATGCCGGGTTCGTCTTGCGTGCCCACCATGGTGAACGTCTTGCCCGCGCCCGTCGCCCCGTACGCGAACACCGTGGCGCTGAACCCGTTGACCACGTCATTCACCAGGGGCTTTGTCGTGTCTTCGTACACCTCCTTCTGCAGGGTGAGGGAGAATAGCAGTAGAAGGGTTAGCAAGGGAGGACAAGTAAGGAGAAAAACGGGGAGGGATTAGTAAGGGAAAAAGAGGTGGGGAAGGAAAGGAAAAGAGGTGAAGAAGGGTGGATAAGGAGGGGGCAAGAAGCGAAAAAGGGGTGCGGAAGCGGGAAGAAGTAAGAAGTAGGGGTAATAGATAGCAAGGGGAGAGACGGTAAAGAATTAGCAGGGGAAGAGTATTGTTAAGGAGGTAGGAGGGAAGAGATAGCAAGAAGGGGTTAGTGAGGGGAGGAGGAGCAACAGTGGTGAGCAGAAGACAAGGGAAGTAATGATAAATTAGGGGTTAGGTGACAGCAGATATGATGAAGGGGATACGAGAGGGGACAAGAAATGTAAGTGAGAGTAATGGGGGTAGGAGTTGAGTGGGGTGGGTTGGGGGATGGAGAGAGGGAGTTATACTCGGGTCTAAGGTCACCACCACCACCCCGGAGCCTGACAAAACATGAATACAAACAAACTGCCAACTTATCTCTTTTCATTGACCTCAAACGATTTAGTATGTATCTGAGCTGACTGCAGTGTGATTATTTTGTCTCCCAACTGGTTTTAAGACAACAGACGAAGTGACGATAGATTCTTAGTGTAATGTTGATGCCATTCAAGGCGTTTTGTTTACCTTGTAGCTTAAAATCTATTGAAAATATGAACTTTCCATAATCCGAGACCATATCCTTGACAATGCTGTACAAATAATATTAACCCCAAAATAAAGAACTTGCCATTTTAACTGACCTGAGTGACGCAAGACTGACCCCTGACACACCTCAAGAGAGCAACACGAAACTTACCTGGTTCGAATCCTCACCGAAGAGTCTGTCGTAGGCGAACCCCTTTTCCTGTTTCCTCTTCTGGCGGAGGTGGTCGTTCTTATTAGTCTCCTGTTCCTGCAGCGTCACCATCTGTGGGCGAAACACACACCTTAGTCCTGTGGCTGTGCCCTGGCTAACACACACACACACACACACACACACACACACACACATCCTTGTCACGCTCAAAACATAAATTTCACAGAACACTTAAGGCTCTAGTTTAGAGTAAAACATCACAAAATAACCTAACAAACCTTTTAGCTCACAAGGAGTCGTCACAGAGGCTGGATAACACAGTATAATAACGACCCACCTCGCTGTTCCTAGTGTCGTGCACTTATTTGCTGCAGGAATGATTATGTGTCGCCTCGCTGCATCCCTTGCTCAGGGAGGTACTGAGGTAGAGGTAGCAGCAGCAGCAGCAACAACGGAAGGAGGAGAAATAACGGCTCACACATAAGTAGTACAAGAGTTGCAGAAGAAACAAGTCTCGGTAGCAGCAGCAGTGAAGCAGAAAGAGTAGACAAAGACGAACAGAAACAACTGCACTGACAGCGGAGGCAAGAGAAACAATGACATCAACTACGGCAGCAATAAAGGTTGATGATGACAGTGTGTGGGGACGTGGGCAGGCGGGTATGTGTGACATAATACATAATAGTTGTTTGTTCAGTAAGAACAAAGAAAGTGAGTAGAGTGACGTCATATATAGTAAATGCTGATTCAGAAAAGACAAAGGTGGATAAAGCTGAGTGACGTCATACACAATGTTTCTTGGTTCGGTAACAACAAAGGTGGGTAGTGACGTCATACGTAACAAAGACGTTATAACGAAAACAGGGTAGTTGAAGGTAATTAATTTTGTTAATGGTTCTGTTAATTGTCGCTCGATACATCTGATATTCTGACGCACGTAATGACTCGCTAGTAATTGTCGTTAAATGTATCACCAAGGTAATAATTACTGTATGTTTAATTAGAATATAATTTTAGTACGGCCTGTAATTGATTTTTTCGATATAATGACAATCTTCGAGCGTGTTGGGAATAAACCTGTGAGCGCCGGCGCCAACAACCTTCACACACACACACAGCAAAGTTCGTGTTGTGAGAGCGACCCATGAAAGGTGTGCAGTGGCTTAATCCCAGTATAAAAGACAAGTGAAAACATGGGGTATAAAAACGCCTTAATTAATGTACGTCCCTGAGTGACCGTGTGGCGACCACTACATGACTGCGGACTGTTTCACTGGGTACTTTTTTTAATACAGGGGTGACAGTAATTGTGGGGTGGGGCGAGAGAAGACGTACTGTACACTCGGTAAAAAAGGTATCTTTCGGGAGGGGGTCGATGAATTTGGAACTGAACAATCCTGTTGTCTCGCTAGGGTTGGTAGGTGTGATTGTGAGACATTTCCTACCTATTATGGAAGGCCTAAATTTGTTCTTTCATTCACAATATAAAATTAGTCCATTGCAATATGATTGGAGAATTGCAGTGTGCCTCGTGAGCCTTTATTAAAAGCCTTCATTCGTGTTGTCATTTTGTTTCGCACAAGAATTGTAAAAGATAATTTTTTTACCGAGTGTACATGATGACACCGGAAGCCAGTTTGTCAGGCGTCCATTACTGGTGAAGGTGAGTCACACTACTGATTTGAATCCAATTTTATCACAACTACAAGTTCATGGTTATTTTCTCTCTCTCTCTGTCTCTCTCTCTCTCTCTCTCTCTCTCTCTCTCTCTCTGCGGGAGGATTTGTTTGGCTGCCACGACAGGAAAAGATTGACAGGTCGTTTCCGGAAGCATGTCGCAGTCCCACGCCACGAGTCTCTCCATTATGTCTAGAACCAGGCGTTGGCAAGGACCGAAGGCACACATAACACAAGCCTTAAGAGGAATTCCTAAGGTGGCCGTGGTGGCAAATATTACATACACTAACATGCACCGCAAACACCTCCACCACCTCTCCACAACCATCACCGGTGATGAATATTTCAGCCCTGGGAGGATGTCTATCTCACAGCTGGTGCGTCCCTCTCACAGCTGGTGCGTCCCTCTCACAGCTGGTGTGTTCTTCTCACAGCTGGTGCGTCACTCTTACAGCAAGTGACCCCCTCACCACTCTTACAATACTAACAGACGATGTGTAGGAAGCATTCAACAGAATCCAAGATAATAAAAACACCACAGACAGACAGACTGACTGAAAAGCGGAGGGACAGTTGACGTAGTAGCAGGTGTCTCATCGTTCATGGGTTGATAATGGTTAACGTCTGATTAATTAACTCCAGTAAAATCACTGAGGTAACTGGTGACACAAATCCTTAAAATAAAAAGTGAGTTTCTAGCAATATTTGTACAAACCGCAATATTTACCCCCTCATATTTTCCATAATTACGGGTTCCAGCAAAGATGATTCATAATAAAACATTTGTGCCTCACCCGTTGACAATTTTTATTTTTTTTTATTTTAAAGTCTGTAGTTTCGTCTTAAAAAGTATTTGCTAATTATGAGTTCTACTTGATAATTCTACGGACACTGCAATCCATGTTTCATTATATCAACTTGACCGTCCTTGAATCATTGGTCACCACATATCAAATATTTACTATCAAAACACACGCGGCCTTTAGTTCGTCCCTGGCAGTAATTAAATTTTATTTTACTGGCAACACACAATAATAAACTCACGTTATGCCCCCACACCACTGTTTACTTCACTTGTTTACTTACCTTCTGGTTAATGTGGATTTTATTTTTATAACAATGTCTAGAATTTCTGAAAGCACACTGCAGAATTCGGCATGCTAATCTAGAGCTTTGCTGCTGTTGTTTATATGAAAATTAATCTTGATAAAATCACACGGGGAAAAGGGAAACATTGGAGCACCTTAGCTTTCGTCTTTATTCAAGACATCTTCAGAGGCAACTAGGTTGCTCCATTGTTTCCCTTTTCCCCGTGTGATTTTATCAATATACACATATATATATATATATATATATATATATATATATATATATATATATATATATATATATATATATATATATATATATATATATATATATATATATATATATATATATATATATATATATATATATATATATATATATATATATATATATATATATATATATATATATATATATATATATATATATATATATATATATATATATATATATATATATATATATATATATATATATATATATATATATATATATATATATATATATATATATATATATATTATATATATATATATATATATATATATATACATATATATACATATTATAATTGTCATTTTTAACTATGAATGTTCTCTGAGCAAATATTATTGGAACTAAACGGTAAAGCTAAGAATGCTGACATGACGCGTGCAACATCCCTGAGATCAAACGAGCAACTATTATATTACTGATCGTTGCATCGTATATTTAAACAGCAATATTTTGGTGCAATGGCAGGCAAGATGGCATTACCACCAGCATGGCGGTACAAAGTCCTCGATCTTTATTTGCAGCAGTGAGTTATAGTCCTTTAACACGAGAAAATAATAGAAACTGGAGTGTATGATTATCAAGAACAGCGGGTATGGTGTGATACCGTATCTGTTATCTCAAATATATGACCCTCAATTTATTGCTGTCATTTACAGTTTGTAATTACAGTTTACATTTCAAGAAACATTATAATGACTTTTAGCTTAAACACACCCGTAACATACAAAGGAGGATGATCAATACATAATGATTTATAGCACGTGAGAAGATCCCGAACTTGAAATACTTATAACTAATCGTACACACATAATAATAATAATAATAATAATAATAGTGGTTGTCTCTCGTATAACGAGGATGGCCGGCCCAAGGGCCACCTAGGCGTGAATTTGTTTAAGAGCTTTAAGGCGTAGAAGCTGTCGCCAACACAACAACCACAGACTAAGTTAACGAGCTTCATGACCCAGTGTCAAGGAATAGTCCGAAAAGACCGGACTACTCGCCAACTGCACTGGCTAACCATTAACCTGGAATACGATCCGCAAATTGATTAATATCCAGGTTCCCAATTACTACAGGGTAGACAGAGGCAAATGACGTAAAGAAACTTGCCCATAGTTTCACCCTGCCCGGGATCGGACCCGGGTCTGCTCGCTTGCGAGGCGAGAATGCTGACCATTACACCACAGGTCGCCACTCGTACACACACACACAAGTTATGGCATCAATGACGATAAAAGAATTAACAAATATTAATGAAACAAACCAAAGTAAACCCGAATATTAGAACAATGGCAAATAATACGTTCCTTAAATCTACACCCCAGTCTACTCATGTAGCCTGAAAAATGACCAGGTCAACGCTCAGTAGTTTCATCGAAAGCTCAATAAATACCTTAAAATTCAATACAAATCCATCTTACTTCTATAACGATGTCATAAAGTCTCAAGACCACTGGAGCTCGTGGAGGTTTACTATAGAAAGTGTGATGGATGGCCACCAGCATTCCTCTACTAGGGAGTATAATAACAGCAAATTCTTAAGGATTATGTTTTAGGGACAAAGTTGGTACGATATTGTTTTGGGAACTTCTATGTGAGTGTGTGTGTGTGTGTGTGTGTGTGTGTGTGTGTGTGTGAGTGTGTGTGTGTGTGTGTGTGCGTGTGTGTGCATGTGTGTGAGTGTGTGTGTGTGTGTGTGCGTGTGTGTGTGTGTGTGTGTGAGTCTAAGGTCCTAAAAATCAATGCCATGTCAACTGTGAACCCCTTAAACACTGAAATTCACGTGTTGAATTGTATACCCTCTAATACACGTGGATTTTGTGCAAGTCTATGAGCTTAACGTTGGCATGGCAACTGAGTTTTAGACCCCCGCCCCACACACACACAATACACTTTAACACTCAGGTTCCATTATCCCAAAGCAGTATCATGCCAACTTTAAGAGTATGACATGTGTGACCTCTTAAATTACCCCAAGGTGTGTAGAACTGTACACTAGAGATTACTAGTTAAAGAGCTTTGGTGGTCATACAATATCTCACAACGATAATATCACCCAGGTTACACCATAAAGTTTTAACAGTATTATCTCCTGTTCGATCGACAGTGGGAGACGACACGGCGAGGTAACTGAGGTGTAGGTGGACAATGTACAGATATAGAAAGAACGTAATACTGTATATTGTTGGTAACTACCACCTCGCATGAGACACTTTCATCAACATAAAATAATTTAAAATACAGCCAGTGAATCACCTACTCAAACTCTCATCAGTGGAAATATTGAACACAGGTGTTAAATAAGTCGCGAATAAAATACATAAACATGGCAGAACCGACCTTCAGCCGATAACAGTTACGTCACGTCATCAGTGGTAAATAATGTGAACTTATCTCTTGTCTTGATGGCTCGGGTTAATGGGGTCGCGAATACGTAAATTATATTGCAGTAAGACCCAAGGATTATAGATCTGCTCTTAAGAATATGATACATACTTAGGAAAGGAAGTGTATCCGTTTATTAAGTCGAACACGCGATATATCAGCAAGCTCCTTAATCAATTAAATGGATACACTCTTAAATTTTACACACGCCAACACAGGTACTAATGCCGGTTTAGAACAAGTCATAAAAGTAAAATGATAGCCAATTCGTTTATTTTAATCTCAACTCTCAAAGTCGTCCGAGCTCTTAGTGGGATCAAAAACCTTGTCATGTTTCAAAAAATCGTTAAACCCTGTCAAGAGAAACAGCGTTCATGCCGAGGAACACAACGCCGCGGGAGTAAAATATAATAGCGACAATTCAGCTTAAGATCAGGTGGTTCCGAGTAACCCCCCCCCCCCGCCCCCCTATCCTCAAGGTTAACGTTCTAGCAACCGATCAAAGCAATAAATATTTGCCATCATGCAGCCAATCACTGTTTATGGTCGTCACTCTGACTGTAAATGCTGTGTAAATTTCATTAATGGACAAACGCAGTGGTATCTATGAAGCTGTGTTCTCGACCATAAATTCATATATCAATAAGAGGCCTGGTATGTGTGTTGTGCTGTGGAAGCATCGAGGCTACCATTATTCATGAACAACTGCGCTGGACTCGTCAGGTTACCCGCATGGACAACAGTAGACTGCCAAAGCAGCTACTTTACAGTCACCTAACGAATAGTAAACGTAACGCTGGCGGGCAACTGAAAAGGTATAAGGATAGTCTTAAGACAGACTTGAAAAGTGCCAAATCGACCCCCTCACCCGGGAGACGATTATCTTCAAGTTAGCCCGACTGCATAACGAGGCAGACAAGCGCTAACGCCAGAAAGACGCTGTCGTCGCCCCTCCCGCACTAGATGTAACCCACCACATGTGCAACATCTGTGATCGACCCTACCGGTCCCATATCGGCCTCTTTAGTCACCTCAGAACTCATCAACCTAGGTGACATCCATAATAACTCATATCATTGTATCATAGTTGGATGATCGTCATACTCGCTTCCTAGTGACAGAAAAGTAGTGTGTGTGTGTGTGTGTGTTTGTTTGTGTGTGTCTCCTAGCGTGCGTCGCCAACACCCGCGACAAGTTGTTAAGGTGCTTTGTAACTTATGTGTTTTTAGGTGTCCAATGTCTGTGTGTGTGTGTGTGTGTGTGTGTCTTGGTTACCACCTGTTTTTCTCAACATGACCTTGTGTTTGAGTTCTGAGGCAATTTACGTAAGGCAAATATTAATACGTGAAGTTATAAGACCGTATTTCAGCCGTAAAATAATAATTGCATAAAGTAAATTCTAATACAATATCGGTTTAAAAAACTCTTACCAACTCAATCCAATTTTTTCGATGATTTTTATATATTGCCTGGCGCTCGCATTTATATATAATGTGTAATTTCTAACACATTATATTTAGTGTTTGGCATTATATCATAATCATATTAACTGTAAATCATATATGCTATCAGCATTGTAGTGAATATTATATATCAACATAATTTATTAGTGTCTTACAGTGCGTATGTTAATTACGAGGTATGAATTTTTCCCCAACATTCTGCATCCTAGTCACGAGATCATTTTGATGAAACTTTCTTAAGGGGGAAGGTGTCTGGGGTTCAAAGCTGTCATTTTTTAAGCTTTGTTAGTTTGTGTGTGTGTGTGTGTGTGCAAAGATATTTATAGCGTGTCTATGAACCTGAAAAACAATACACACACACACAAGCACACACACGCTCCAAAAACAGTATCATGCTAGCACTAAGCCCCTGGATGTATTAGGCACATGACACGCCACGTTGATCGATTCTGTCACACACACACGTAAATGTAATCACGATGAATATTCCTCGTAAGTGAAGATACAAGGATTGACTAATTGGCTATGGTAAAACAAAATAACGTCGAAATATATACACTGAGACTCATTCACTTCATCACCAGTTTGGAGACAAGCGTAAGCTACCTTAGCGAGTCTTCTGGAAATATTCTCGATGATTTTGTCAACTGGTGTTGTATGAGATTTAAAAGGTACCGATATCGCTAAATTAAGGTGTGGCGGTGAAGTGTGGCTTGACGTGAGCCTCGCCATTAGCTGGTAGCAAGGATTAATTATAAGTCTACTGTGAATTCACGCTGGTAATATTAGCTTCACCCAGCGTAATGCACAACACCAAATCTCTTGCGTATAACAAAGAACACATTCTAAGTATATTCGTAACTTACATTTCATTCTACACCATTTGGGATTATTACTTGCCTCCCTCAACACCTCCCTCCCCGGCCCCCGACGCACACCAGTAGCCTTGTACCTCACCTAATTCAGTACGATGAATTAATGCACTAAGAGATCTAAACCGTTTGAGGTCGATGACTTAAAGCCTTTGAGTACAATATATTATATATACAGGTACTGTACATATACATACACATATAATTTCTCATTCTTTTTTTTTAGCTCTTTATTATTATTATTATTATTATTATTATTATTATTATTATTATTATTATTATTATCAATTTTTTTATTATTATTATTTATAATTTTTATTATTATTAAGATTTTCTTTATTATTATTGTTATTTATTTTTGTTTATTTATATTAATTTTATTAATTTTATTAATATTATTATTATTATTATTATTATTATTATTATTATTATTATTATTATTATTATTATTATTATTATTATTTTATATTTTTGCCTCCGAGGCCATGATGTGGGTCATTATAAAATGACCTGTGCCTGGGTGGGCTAATGCCCATAAAAAAAAAATATAATAATAATAATAATAATCAAGGGTTTTTGAAAGAGCATGACAGACGGAAGGCTGAAAATATACAGTTACATAATTGGGGAATAGGTCTCTTGATTTACAAATAATATACAAGTAACATAAGTGATACAAATATGATATATCATAACTAAGTGTGAAGCTCAAACTACAGGGCATTTCAACATAGTGACTGCAAAAAGTAAGATTGACTGGGAGTGAATACACTGGTTGATTACAAGTTATTGATAATTTTTACAATGGTTGGGACTGGGCTGTTCTTATAGCGATCAGTTCGTGCTCGTATGGGCTTGATGCGGTTGTGGTGTCGAACAGCAATTCTCGGACGAGGTATCTCGGGTGGTAGTAGGAGCCGGCGTCGAGGATGGTGCAGAAGCTTCTCACCAAATTTGCAGATGAGGTCGTGGTGATGGTCAGAGAGAGCAAAGAGGGTCAGTGTGTTGAGCGATTCTTGATATGTGGAGTAGGAAGGGGAGAGAATAATCTTGCATGCCCTCTTTTGCACTTTTTCTATGTGTTTACGTTGTGTGACATTTAGGGAGGAAGACCAGGTAGGGGAGGCATAGGTGAGCTTGGGAAGTATGAATGTTGAGTAAACACTGAGGAGCTCGGGTGCAGGAACTCCGAAGGACTTGAGTCGGTGGAGGAGGTGGAGATGGAAACTGGAGGATTTGACAACTTCACTGACGTGTGTTTTCCAACTTAGTTTGTTGTCCATGGTAACGCCGAGGAGCTTAGTGGAATCTACAACCTGGAGTGTGTTGGGACCTACAGTAATGGAAGGGGGTGGGACAACGTCGGAGGAGAGGTTGATGTGCATAACCATGGTCTTTGTGTGGTTGATGGTGACGTAGTTGTTGGTGGCCGTTTTGGAGACTGTTCAACAAACCCTGAAGGGCTGTATAATCGGGAGCATAATTGCTGACACTGATCCCAATGGTGGAGTCGTCGACATATTTCCAGCAAGCAGGGGTTTCTCTTAGGGCATCAGCATCATTGATAAGTATAAGGAAGCATAGTGGTCCCATCTTGGTGCCTTGGGGGACGCCGCAGGTGAGTGAATGAAAAGTGGAGACAGCCCCACGGAAGAGTACAGCTTGGCGTCGGTTACTGAGGAAGTCTGTAAGCCATGGTATAAGACTTCTTCGAAACCCGAAGTCGATAGCTTTGTTGATGATTAAATTGTGGTCGACTAGATCAAATGCCTTGGTGAAGTCAATGAAGGCGACAGCTACAGACGTTTTTCCAGGTGGCGGTATATGTAGTCGAGAAGGCTGACAAGACAGTGAGTGGTGGAGGAAGTTTTCATATTACCAAATTGCTGAGGGTCTACGACTCCTGCAATATCAGCATAAGCCCAGTCGAACACAAAACTTTCACAGATTAGGCTGGGTATTGGAGTGATTGCAATGGGTCGTAGCTGATTTAAGGATTGTGGGCTGGTTGACTTGGGCACTGGTGACACATATGAAGTCTTCCAGTCAGCTGGGCATCTGGCTTGACTGAGGGAAGCATTGATGATGGAGCAGAGGGGTTTAGCTAGCTCCGGGGTGAACTCCTTGAAGAGTTTCATTGGTAAGTCAATGGGGGTGGTGGAGCGTTTTAACTTCAGTTTGTCCAGACATTTTGCTACTTCAAATTCTTCTACTAAGTCAGTGGGAAAGGGGGCTGGTAGGTAAGCAGGGAGATTGGTTGTGTCAAGCCGGGGGAGCGTCTGGCATATAGTAGCGAAATGGTTATTTGATTGCTCAGCTGCGTCAACATTAGTGAGATGGCAAGGAAGGCGAGGGGGTGTGTCTTATTGTTTAGTCCACAGAGTTCTTTAAGCTTACCATACCACTGACTGATGTTGGTCTGCTTCAGGTGTTGCATTTTGGTTGGGTAGTGAGACCTCTTTGCAGTGCGTATTTCGCGGATGACTCGGTTGCGAAGGGACCTGTAGCGGTTGTGGTCATTGAGATAAAAGGCTCTGTCTCTCTGTTGCATAAGTCTTTTGATCCGAGGTGTGATCCAGGGCAAGTCAGCTGGGTGAGATCTGACGGACTTCTCGGGGACATATTCCCATGAGTACGATGACAACCGGGGTTGTCATCGTTATCGAGGGGTTAACTTAAGATTAAAGGATGTGTCAGTTGACGACAGAGGTTCAGTACAATCTCTATACGATTCTAGGAGTAATCATCTGTATGTCGTAACAAGAGATCACAGAAGATCCATGTCATCAATGCAATTATTATAAATTAACAAGTTATTATAACAATATTATAAAAAAAATAATTCCAAGATACTGTCAACAGTTCCCAATAACCCTTACCGCTCCGTGAACTATGACGTCACATCCGTAAGTCTAATGGCGGTGAAATTTTGAGGTCATGGTCGGGATTCATAACTCTTCTGTGCCTTAATTATGCACCATATCTGATGCTAAGAGAATTTATCTGGCTAATGTTATCTGGGTTTAATTTTAATACCATTTTATACATATTTTTAACGCTGTAACCGAACAAATTAATTCTTATAGCTACAGTTATGAGGGAAATAATTCATCCTAGGAACCCTAGAGATTTTAGGTCAAAGTAAGTTTCTCACGTCGAATGAAAGAGGTATTTAGTGCTGAAAGTGTAGTGTACACAATGCAGGTTACAACACTTGGAGGCGAGGCCCGTACTGCCGTGGCCTTGGCGGTGTTGGTAAGCCTCAGTAGGCCATGGTTCACATTCCCAACGATCTTACATCGGTTTCCTTGCGCATTTTTTTTTTTTTTGTCAGATAACTTTATTGTTCTTGTACAGACTGGGATTCAATAAAATCCGTTTCTAGAAACCTTAAATTCTAACCTAAGCGAGATCAGAGCTTTTCAATTTTCGGAAACGAATCGTAATGAACATCAACAGTATTGCAAATTTTCTTTTATAAGGTTTGACGAAAAACATAAATAAATCGGTACAAGGAAAGCTCAATTTTACCAAACTTTATTGTTATCAAATTTAAGAAGGCACATTTAGTTACGGCATTTTCATCGTTATTTCAACACCATATTCTCGTAATCTTTCGTGGCAGCTTAGAGGCGTCAGCTTCTACCTTCTTACACACACAGGGAAAATCATAACTTATGGGGCTTTGAGAGGTCTGACCCGGAAAATCCCTTAACGCTATGTATAAATAGATTTACGGAGGTCAGGCCCTTGACACAAAGTATGCCATATTCTGGTGTCACATGCGTATTGCTAAACCATAAAGGAGAAGTTTATTGACACAATTATTTGGCGTCCAGTGTGAGCGAGATTCATTCTACATTTTTTTAATCTTAATATTAGAACCCAAGGTGACCTACCATCAATATGAGTCTTACAATTCAGCGTCCAGTCTCAGAGGTTCGTAAGATATTTTCTACCCTTAACTGGGATAAGAACCTAAACATTTCGGTTAAAGTCTATTAAATGATATTTTACGAAAAAATATCTGCCAGCCATCTTTGTGCTACAGCCTACTGTACAGTAGGTGAGCCTGTTAGACGCGATATCACATAATTAAAAAAAAAATCAAAAACTAATCTTACTATTCAAGCGTTTGTAACTCCAGAAAATGTTCGGGGCGGGAGTGTGGTGCTGTACTGCAGTTCGTAGATGACAATAATTACCTTCTCAGAAATCTTTGACAAGAGTCATTCATTGGAAATTTTCATAAAACAGTATATTCACCCATTAGTTAAACAATTTTTTAAATGTAGAACAATAAAATTTCAATATTTAATTTACGTTTACAATTATACAATCAAAATATAAATTCCTCCAACGTGTACTATATATATATATATATATATATATATATATATATATATATATATATATATATATATATATATATATATATATATATATATATATATATATATATAGTACACACACAGTAAATACAGTATACAGGTATATATGGCAACATTGGGTGGAAGGGTAGTTCCGAGAGTGGCACCACTTTAGCCACCCACCCATGTTTACTGGTTACTTGGCAACACTACCCCCACCCGCAACCCCCCACCCCCACTTCGCTAAACACGCGCCAAACTCACTCTTGTGGCTAGTATCTACGGTGCTCATTTTCCTTGCAAGGTCATGCACTTATGTCGTTTTGAGGCTAATTTGATGGTATCAGGCGAGTGAGTAAGCTAAGGTGTAGCGTGTGTGTGTGTGTGTTTGTGCGGTACACTAGAGGGGCTTCGAGGGACACACACACACGCGGACAGTAAGGGTTAGTTTCATTGGATCCTCGAGTAAATATTTTAAACCCAACGGGGATATTAACTACTTTCCCATTGTCCGAAAACGAGAAAATAACTATTACCTTCACTCCTTCTGGTTATTACTTATTGACTACCAATATAACCTTTCATAAATAATATTTGATTGGTTATCACCGAACTGGATAAATGTTAACCCGATATATATATATATATATATATATATATATATATATATATATATATATATATATATATATATATATATATATATATATATATATGCAACATAGTGTATCTATTCGGTAACGTTTCGATAGTATGTCTAAACAAGGAATAACACATATACTGTACACTAGGGAGTGACAGTTTGGCAAAAGTTTTCAAAATCTAATTGCTTGGGTTGGATTATTTGTTTATCGGCCACGCTAATTCCGAATATGTTTGAGTTTTTTACATCATTGCATTAGAAGGTTTGTGGATACTTTTGGGTTTGGCATGAAAAACGCAAAAAAACTGTAAATAATAAAGGACTGGCAATGTGGCACAACCTGTTAAAATCAAGTTATTGAATTGGATTATTCGACTACTGTGTACACTGGTTCATAATATGCTATTGTTTTACAACTCAATGCGCTACAAATTATGCCGATATTTTTGCTGCAAGTCACCACATACGTATATTTCGAAAACCAGGGCCCAATATTACCAACGGCGTGGATAGATTCCGTGGAATGAATTCAGGACATTCCCGCTCATGGAACATTACCAAACTCGTATATGTGCCAATGGCAGGCCAATGGCAATATTTACAGAGTTTGTTGAGGCTCCCTGGACGGGAATGCCCTGAATTTATTCCACGGAATCTATTCACGCCGTTGGTAATATTCGTCCCAGGACTGATCAACGAATTCAGCCCAAGTAGCTTGACTTGGACAGTTAAGGACAAAATCTCAGTCCGTACTTTTGAATAAAATATTGTTCAATAGGTGGTGATATTGAAGTGCTGAAAGTTGTTTTTTCTGTGTTGTTTTGCAGTTAGTTCAAAGGGCCGCCACCAAGATGGGTCGTCCTAAGATTAGCAACACTCAGCTGCGCCAGGGTAACGATAAGGTGTTCGGGGTTCGGATGCCTCTGCCATCTAACAAGTTGCCTCTGAACAAGGAAGTTGGAAGTGCCCTGGCTTATGAAGCAGAAAACGAGAGGTTAAGGAGAAGAACAAATGCTTTTGATTATATGGATGCCACCAACAAGGTGACTGAGAAGGTACTGGATGTGTATAGGAAGGCCACTGTCCCCACTATCTCTGAAATCAGGGTGAAAATGAGAGTCCACGACCTGTGGAGGATGCGGAGGGAGACGATGATGATGAAGGGAAATGGACAGAAACAGAAAAGGAAGAAAACGAAGAACGGAAAGCTGAAGATGAGGTTCGAGGATATAGCTGAGAAGTTGTTTGATGTGGCAGACGACAGCAAAGTGCACGAACGAGAGAAAAGCTTCCTGGCAGCCCAGAGGAAACCGGGAAGGGAGGGCTGCATTGATGGCGTTGACAAAATTGTGACTGCCAAGCTGAAAGAAGAGAGGGAGAAGGAAGCGAAGAGGGCAAAGAAAAGGGCTGAGGAAGAGAGGAAAACTGAGAAGATGAGGTCAAAGAGTAAGGAGGAGATGGAGAGGATGTCGTGTAAAGTGTCGGCAGTGGATGACAGTGCTCAGGAAGAAGATAGTGATTATAAGGATGTCAATGACAATGAGTTCAAGGCTATGGTCGACAGGAGAGCAAGATCAGAGAAAAGGAAAAGGGAGAAAGAAGCCGAGGACAGGATCGGAGAAACTGCTGACAGGTTCAAGGTATCCAATGATGCAGTGGCTCACATCGCAAACACCATCAGAGCTGCAGACAACATCATAACTGAAGGGGACAAGTCTAAAGTGACTAACTGGAAGAAAGTGGAGAGAGTCAGGAAGAGGTCACGAGAACAGAAAAAAGAAAAGTTCAGGGGATTCAAGGTCAGAGGTCTCATGGTAGATGAGAGGATCAATGAGAACAAGATAGTGACTGGTGTAGGTGAGAAGAACCACAAGAGATTCGCCATGGAAAAGAGGGAAGACTGTGCAGTGATCGGCTTCCCTGGTGAGGAGTTCCTTGGTCACCTGGTCCCGGTGGGGGGAAAGGGGTAGACCTGGCCACCAGCCTGCTGGCCTTCCTGGAGGAGCGCGGTATTGACACCACCGACCTCCTGGTTGTCCTTAGCGACGGTTGCAACAAACTGAGTGGCTATAATCACGGTTTCATCGCCGAGTTTGAAAGGCTGTTGGGACGGCCTCTCCTCCACATCCACTGCCTGATCCACAGTCTGGAGAAGCTCTTCGGCCATCTATTCAACCATTACGCTGGCCCAACCACTGGTCCCGCCTCCTGGAGTGGTGAGGAGGCTCGGAAGCTGACCGGCAACGTGTGGGACCTTCCGGTGGTTGAATTCGAGGCCGTCACCAACACCTACCTCAGGTCTCTCCTGGATGCCATCCCCTCCGTCGTCTGGGAGGAGTTCAGCTGGGACACCCGGTATCTGTTGGAGATGGCCAAGACGGTGGAGTCCGGCCACATTGAGGAGAGATGGGCCAGGGCACGGGCCGGAGCCATGACCAACGCCAGATGGCAAAACACGGAGAGCAGGGAGCTGAGGGCCTACATGAGCACCACCTCCCCCAGCGAGTCACAGAGACGGATGACCTCCTTCATCATCCTTATCTACGTGCCCTCCTTCCTGGAGATCAGGCAGAGGAATCTGCTACTGGAGGGCCCACGCCACCTCCTCGCCATCATCAACCGGGTGAGGACGTACTGCACCCTGGAGGAAGTGGAGCTGCTTACTCCATACCTCCAGTTCAACGGCTACTTCGGCCAGCACGAGGTGGTGCTGGTCTCACTGCTGGCCTCCATGGACAAGAGTGAGAGGGAGTTGGCCCTAAACATCATCAAGCAGCTGAGGAAGAAGGAAAAAGGCACAAGAGAAAGACAGTGAGGAAAGTGAGGAACCCTCAACTGAATCTGGCAGCCACCAAGCTGTCAGAGTTGGTTGATCTGCAGAAGGCCAGCTCCTCCCCTCCCATCCTGTTCCAGCACAGTGACCAGGAACTGGAGCAATTTCTGGAGGAACCGTACAGTGAGCCAGGTCTGCCCTGCACCACCACCGCAGTGGAAAGAGGAGTGAAGCTCACCACGGAGGCGGCAGACGTGGCCAGCTCTGCCTGGCAGCAGGACCAGGTCACCTGGAACAAGCTGGAGGCCAGGAAGAGAAACAAGCGGAGGGCTAAGAAAGAGGACTACCAGTGCTAGACTGTGGGGACACTGGGACTGAGGGGACACTGTGGGGACAGCCAATGTTAGTGTGCCAACTGTGCTAGTGTGCTGCTGATATATTGAAGCATACATGCCAATAATAAAGAATGTCTACCATTATTCTTGTTTTTTTTTATGTCGAACCGAAAAGTATCCACAAACCTTCTAATGCACTGATGTTAAAGATTCAAACATATTCGGAACCAGCGTGGCCGATAGACAAATAATCCAACCCAAGCCACTTGATTTTGAAAACTTTTGCCAAACTGTCACTCCCTACTCCACATTGTCTCAATGTTCAGTCCTCAAAACTTCTTCTTCCATCAATAGCTCATTAACGGTGTATGTAAGTTCCACCATGTTTTTCACTACAACGGTACAGCAAAGTACATTTTTCTTAGCATTAAACTGTTATTATTTTATTGTCTAATCATCACTACATATAACACCACCCATCATCACTACATATAACATCATCCATCATCACTACATATAACACCATCCATCATCACTACATATAACATCATCCATCATCACTACATATAACATCATCCATCATCACTACATATAACACCATCCATCATCACTACATATAACACCATCCATCATCACTACATATAACATCATCCATCATCACTGCACATAACATCATCCATCATCACTACATATAACACCATCCATCATCACTACATATAACATCATCCATCATCACTACATATAACATCATCCATCATCACTACAAATAACACCATCCATCATCACTACATATAACACCATCCATCCTCACTACATATAACACCTTCCATCCTCACTACATATAACAACTTCCGTCATCACTACATATAACACCACCCATCATCACTACATATAACATCATCAATCATCACTACATATAACACCTTCCATCATCACTACATATAACACCATCCATCATCATTACATATAACACCATCCGTCCTCACTACATATAACATCATCCATCATCACTACATATAACACCACCCATCATCACTACATATAACACCATCCATCATCACTACATATAACACCATCCATCATCACTACATATAACACTTTCCATCATCACTACATATAACACCACCCATCATCACTACATATAACACCATCCATCATCATTACATATAACACCATCCATCATCATTACATATAACACCATCCATCATCACTACATATAATACCATCCATCATCAGTACATATAACACCATCCATCATCACTACATATAACACCATCCATCATCACTACATATAACACCATCCATCATCATTACATATAACACCACCCATCATCACTACATATAACATCATCCATCATCACTACATACAACACCATCCATCATCACTACATATAATGCCATCCATCATCAGTACATATAACACTATCCATCATCGCTACATATAACACATCCATCATCGCTACATATAACACCATCCATCATCACTACATATAACACCATCCATCATCACTACATATAACACCATCCATCACCACTACATATAACATCATCCATCATCACTACATACAACACCACCAACATCCTCACTACTATATAACACCATCCATCATCACTACATACCAACACCATCCATCATCTACTACATATAACACCATCACATCATCACTACATATAACACCATCCATCATCACTACATATAACACCATCCATCATCACTACATATAACACCACTTATCATCACTACATATAACACCATCCATCATCACTACATATAACACCACCCATCATCACTACATATAACCCCATCATCATCACTACGTATAACATCATCCATAATCACTACATATAACAACATCCATCATCACTACATATAACACCATCCATCATCACACTACATATAACACCATCCATCATCACTACATATAACACCATCCATCATCACTACATATAACACCACCCATCCTCACTACATATAACACCATCCATCATCACTACATACAACACCATCCATCATCTACATATAACACCATCCATCATCACTACATACAACACCATCCATCCTCACTACATATAACACCATCCATCATCACTACATACAACACCATCCATCATCACTACATATAACACCATCCATCATCACTACATATAACACCATCCATCCTCACTACATATAACACCATCCATCATCACTACATATAACACCATCCATCATCACTACATATAACACTTTCCATCATCACTACATATAACACCACCCATCATCACTACATATAACATCATCCATCATCATTACAGATCGGTAAAGTAGTTTCCGAGATTCTCGTGCGGACACACAAACAAACAGACATACTTCTTTGTTTTATATACTGTAGATAGATATATAATTATAGAGATAGCTGACAGGGACGAAGTCGTTGCCGCACACTCTGCTTGAGACATGGTAAAAATCATTTGATAGCATCTAACATCGAGTTTTATAAAGAATAAATATATATTTCTATTGTCACGAAGTAATGTGATTTTCAACATTCAGAATACTGTACTACTGAATAATGCAGCCGAGTCTCCATTTGTTCGTCTTCCATGATCTACACTTATTGCTCCTGTAGCTTTGGTTTTATTGTCTTGTCATCAACATAGCAGCATGTGGGGTGATGCTCCCCCCCACACCGGAGTGCTGTTAAGGGGGTGACAAAAAAGGGGTGGTGTTAAATTTAAGGGGGGGGTGGTAAAATAAAGAATGGTTCATACTTCCGCCACTACCGATGGACTTGAGTACTCTTGGTGCATTATCCAAAACTTTCGTACAGTACAAGATTGACACGTAAGAAGAACCAGATCAATATGGCGGCCATAGAAACTCTTCCCCACTCAGGAACTACATGTCGAGAATATGCGTTAGTTTGAAGTCGAATACACGATAAATCACCGAACACGTTTTAAATACCTCAGGTTAAAGTACTGTAATTGGATCATGCCCGCGAACTCGTATGGAGATTATAATTTCTTCTCTGTAATATACAATAACCTGTATCTTGTATCTTGCATGAGCTGTGAAATAACTTCCTGTATCCAGTCCGATGTTTGAAGTTAATTTTGAAAAAGTCTCAGTACTGAATGCATGCCTCAAGGACCGGTAGTAATTATAATGTACTGTACATTAAAAGTACCGGTGGTACTAGTAAGTGCATGTTAAAATTACCAGTAGTAAATATACGCTAAAAAATACCGGTAATACCTTCAAGTACATTAGGGTGATTAGATGCATCGGTAGTGAGAGTACGTTAGTAGTACCAGTAGTGAGAGTACGTTAGCGTCACTGGTAGTGAGAGTACAATAGCAGTACCGGTAGTGAGAGTACATTAGCAGTACCGGTAGTGAGAGTACATTAGCAGTATTGGTAATGAGAGTACATTAGCAGTACCGGTAGTGAGAGTACATTAGCAGTACTGGTAGTGAGAGTACATTAGCAGTATTGGTAGTGAGAGTACATTAGCAATACTGGTAATGAGAGTACATTAGCAGTACTGGTAGTGAGAGTACATTAACAGTATTGGTAGTGAGAGTACATTAGCAGTACTGGTAGTGAGAGTACATTAGCAGTACTGGTAGTGAGAGTACATTAGCAGTACTGGTAGTGAGAGTACATTAGCAGTATTGGTAGTGAGAGTACATTAGCAATACTGGTAGTGAGAGTACATTAGCAGTACTGGTAGTGAGAGTACATTAGCAGCATTGCAGTGAGAGTACATTAGCAGTACTGGTAAAGTGAGAGTACATTAGCAGTACTGGTAGTGAGAGTACATTAACAGTATTGGTAGTGAGAGTACATTAGCAGTACTGGGAGTGAGAGTACACAACAGTATTGTAGTGAGAGTACATTAGCAGTATTGGTAGAGAGTACATTTAGCACACAGTAGAGCACATTAGCAGTATCTGGTAGTGAGAGTACATTAGCAGTACTGGTAGTGAGAGAGTACATTAGCAGTTCTGGTAGTGAGATTTCATAAGAAATTGGTAGAGAGTACATTAGCAGTACTGGTAGAGAGTACATTAGTAATTGGCAGAGAGCAATAATAGTATTGGTAGAGAGTATTAGCAGTACTGTAGTGAGAGTAATATTAACAGACAGGAGAGTAAGACATAGTGTATTGATGTGAGAGTACATTAGCACATTGGCATGTGAGTACATTAGCAGTAATTAGTGAGAGTAATATTAGCAGTACTGGTAGGTGAGAGTACATTAGCAGTACTGGTAGTGAGAGTATATTAACAGTATTGGTAGTGAGAGGTTATTGAAGCAGTACTGCAGGAGAGTACATTAGCAGTACTGGGGTAGAGTACATTAGCAGTATTGGTAGAGAGTACATTAGCAGTACTGGTAGTGAGAGTACATTAGCAGTACTGGTAGTGAGAGTACATTAACAGTATTGGTAGTGAGAGTACATTAGCAGTACTGGTAGTGAGAGTACATTAACAGTACTGGTAGTGAGAGTACATTAGCAGTACCGGTAGTGAGAGTACATTAGCAGTACCGGTAGTGAGAGTACATTAGCAGTACTGGTAGTGAAAGTACATTAGCAGTATTGGTAATGAGAGTACATTAACAGTACCGGTAATGAGAGTACATTAGCAGTACTGGTAGTGGGAAGAATATAGTGACACCGACACCTGATCAACACCTGTAGTCAGTAACGGGGTGACGGAACATCGGCCCTATTTAGTGTGTGGGTCGGCCCGTATATTGAGCGGCGGAACTGGAGTATTGCTGGCCAGGGGCTGGATCCCCCCCTCGCCCGCATGTCAATGCTTGCCTGCTGCCTCACCCACACACAACATACACAGACACTGCTTGTTGCTTCTGCTTGTCGTCACACACTCACACACACACACTGCTTGCTGCCTCGGGTTGTCATCTCAAATAAACCGCTTGTTGTTTCACACAATGTTTTTTACTTCTGCTTGTTGATTCTTACCCTGCATGCTGATTCTGCTTGTTGCCTCATTCACTAATTTCTGCCTCACACACACACACACACACACACACACACACACACACACACACACACTGCGCCCCTGGTCGTACCCTCCTCTCCCGGACCACATTTACCTCACCTTGAAGGAAATACACTCTTAAATATATAATGACTTTAGGAGTTTGACTATAATTATAGGCAACGATATTTACAGGCCTGACCCAAAGAGTTTCACGACCAAGGAGTGGAGGAGTATACAGTATGTGACCCCGGGAGCCAGTCGTAGCGGGACGATACAAAGACACATTGCTCATCATATATTCATTGTATTTCTTTGAGTTTAATAACCTGGTCAGGCAAGCAAAAACTGAGGGATTTGGTCGCTGGATATTAATTTTTTTATGCAGTGATGTTAATAAGATGAAGATATACTGAACGATTTGATAATATACAACATTGATAAAAAATTCGTTTGTACTTTAATAATAATAATAATAATAATAATAATAATAATAATAATAATAATAATAATAATAATAATAATAATAATAAATACTACTACTACTACTACAACTATAATAATAATAATAATAATAATAATAATAAATAATTAATACTACTACTACAACTATAATAATAATAATAATAATAATAATAATAATAATAATAATAATAATAATAATAATAATAAATACTACTACTACTACTACAACTATAATAATAATAATAATAATAATAATAATAAATACACTACTACTACTACTACAACTATAATAATAATAATAATAATAATAATAATAATAATAATAATAATAATAATAATAATAAATACTACTACTACTACTACAACTATAATAATAATAATAATAATAATAATAATAATAATGTCGTAGACTCGTAGTGTTCATTTTACATCTGTTACATCTGTTATAATGAACTTAAAAAAAAAGATCTGATTAGCGTTTCATAAATTTCGAAACTTGCACCGAATGTATTGAGCGCATACGGAGAAAACACAGTGTCCACCAGTCGGCTATTCTTAATCCAATTCACAACCCATTCATTTGTGTGTTATTATCGTATTATCCTGTAAACGACCCAAATTAACAGGATTCACGGATGGGATTTGGACGATGCAAGAACAGAGAAATGGACGGAACAAGGATAAAAAAGGGATGGAATAAAAATAGAAACCCGTAATAAATGGGCCAGGCTGGAATAGACAGACTGGTAGACAGGGAAGGAGGGGGACGCGGAAGAGAGAACAAAGCAGGTGCTGTCTTTCAACGGGAGCGGCAATGAATGATTCATGACCCTCCAGCAATTATGTCAAGGCCTGCTATCACTTGTACAGGTGTGTGTGTGTATGTGTGCACGCGTAGGAGGAAGAGGAGTGGAATGGCGGAAAGGAGTAAAGGTACAGGTGCGGGAAGTGAAGGTAGTCCTTAAACACACACACACACACACACACACACTACGACTACTACTTTGCTGTTACTCGGAATCGAGTATGACGATCATCCAGCTATGATACAATGATATGAGTTATTAGGGATATCACCTAGGTTGGTGAGTTTTGAAGTGAATCAAGAGGCCGATACGGGACCCGCAGGGTCGTCCACATTACTTGTACATGTGGAGGGCTGCATCGAGTGAGGGAGGGGCGGTGGCAGCTTCTTTCCGGTGTTGGCGCTTTTTCTGCCTTGGTATGCAGTCGGGATAACTCGAAAGTATTGACACCTCGTATGGTGCTCCTCCAAGCGTTACGTTGTGGAGTGATCGACTCCCAGGTGAGGGGAGGGGGTCGATTTGGCACTTTTACAAATTTGTCTTAAGACTACTAACCTTATACCTTTTCAATTGCCCGCCAGCGATACGTTTACTATTCGTTAGGTAACTGTAAAGTAGCTGCTTTGGCAGTCTACTGTTGTCCATGCGGGTAACATGGCTAGTCCAGCGTAGCTGTTCATGGATAATGGTAGCCTCGATGCTCCTACAGTTAGTGTCAGCAAGAATAGTGGCATTTGTTCTCTTGTCTTCCCAGCAAATTCGGAGGATGGAACATAGACTACGATGGTGAAAGTTTTCAAGTGCCTTGAGGTGCTTCCTGTATGTGACCCATGTCTCACTGCCATATAGCAGGGTGGGGAGGACCACTGGTCGATATACATGCAGCTTTGTAGATAATTTCAGCTCCCTTAAGCTGAAGACACGGTTCGGAGTCCGCCAGAGGCCTGAGATGCATATCTGATCCGGTGCTGAATCTCTTCATCGATGTCTGTGGTGGTGGACAGGTGGGAGCCGAGATACCGAAAGTGGGAAGCATTAGAGAGGGTAGTACAGTTAAGCTGGATGGATGGTGGAGGCGTATCTGAACCAGGGGCAGGTTGAAAGAGAATCTGAGTCTTACGTACATTTACATCAAGGCCGAAGTGAGCATACGCATCTGTGTAGGTGTTTAAGATCTGCTGTAGGTCGTGTTCAGTGTGAGCAACAAGGGTGAGGTCGTCTGCATACTGAAGTTCAGTAATGGAAGCTGCCAACACCTTTGTTCTCGCCTGGAGTCGTCTTATGTTGAAAAGACCCTTCACCCGGTACTCGATGTCCACCCCGCCGGCTAAAATGGCACTGGCACGAGTAAGGAAGGCAGCCAAGAAAATGGAAAAGAGAGTTGGTGCCAGTACACACCCTTGTTTAACCCATATTGTATAAGACCATTTTAAATGTTATATGTGTATACTGAAGTGTGTGTGCGTGTATGGGGCAGTGTTGGTAGCGTTGCCCAGGAGCGTTGCCTGTACACAAATGGCTGTCACATGCATCAGCGTAAATACAGTACAGTACACACGTGCACCTAATTGCATGATCACGATGTACAGTCGGGGTTAAAAGTCTTGAACATTTGACAATATTTGGCAGGCAAGTACCCAAAGATCTTAAGTACTAAGGAGAGTTTTATCCCATTTTGTGGTCCAGGCATAATATGTGATGACAATTACTGTAGTGTTATTAGTATATCCCAATCATATATGTATAACTCAGAAGTAGATGCCAGATATTGCTAAATGTTCAAGACTTTTAACCCCGACTGTACATACACACACAATAAAAGGCACAGAAACACGCGCATACCCATTAATACACTCAACATAAATTAATTGATGAATCTTTCTCTCTCTCTCTCGGTTACGGTGTTTTTGTGTTGGCAACGGATCGCGTCTCCAAAGTTCGAGGAGAGAGGGAGAGGTTAGTGTGGCCTCGAGTTGGAAATTGATGATCAATAATACACACACACACACACACACACACACACACACACACACACACACACACACACATACACACACGTGAGTACAAGCTTCCATGACATAAATACAATGACAAGGTGTGTTACAACAAAAGAGCCGCGGTCGTAACTTGGCGCGTTATCAATATTAATCTGTACGATCACTGTTCTTAAATTCATAACAGTACATAAAAATTTCTAAATTAAAGAATCCGTTACAGTCATCTTACCAGTTATCATCATCGTTTTATTTCTGTGTCTGCTGTGTTAGTGTTGTCTAAGTTTATTTTTAACCCGACGACCTGAATCTTAAATCAAGAATATTATTACATGCAGACATAAGAACCATATATCAATTAGTGGTCTATGTAATTTTCAGCTCTTAATTTGTATTATGAACATCTACAACTATCGACAAGGCTCACCTGAAAATTTATATAATTTTAGTGGATGAAAAAATTATGTGTTATCAGGTCCTGAGTGTGTATTTTTCTCGCCTGAACCATGAAAGTGGATCACCAGTAGCACGTTAAGGAGAACACCAGGTCATACTGTACTATAATAGGTTGAAGATGTGCTCTTTATTTTGTGTTCCTAATTATATGCTGAGGAATTATTCTTTGCTGTGGTAGAAGACGTTGGTCACCGGTGAAGTTGTTTTTACAGGCTCTTATACTTAGTAATAAAAAACAATGTAAAATATATTGTGTGCAAATCAAATGACAAGTGACAAATGTGGACATGGAGAAGGTTCATACAGCGGCGCGTGTTACCTAAAAGTGCCGCGTTATATGAAACAGCGGATCCTGGGAGCGAAAAAAGAGGATAATAGTTAGTAATTCATATAGGAATCTTGTCAACATATTCTCAGTAAAACCGATAAGAGGAGCTCACAATTTCTATGACTGTGTGTTTATCCCGGCCAGATTATTATTATTATTATTATTATTATTATATATATATATATATATATATATATATATATATATATATATATATATATATATATATATATATATATATTATACAGGGGCACTAACCACATCAGGACCTGGGGTGGGGGGATTATAATAATAATAGTAACAACAATAATAATAATAACAACAACAATAATATTATTATTATGATTATTATTATTATCATTACCATCATCATCATTATTATTACTATTATTAAAAATAAAAAAATATATAAATATAAAATAAAAATAAAATTATAATAATATAGTAAAAATAATATTAATGACAATAATAACCATGAATAAATACAAAATTGATAAAAATAAATCAAGAGTGAGAAACGATGTACAGAATATACTCGTATGTTGTGTTGTCAATAGTAAGAGAAACAATGAGACCCTGCAATTGTGTGTAAATGAGGCAGAAAGTCAGATCAGCAACCTGGGACTTGGTCGCAATTTTCGTGATGCCATATGACAGCAGGGTCTACCATTAGACAATACATTATGCTTCCAATATCTTCCCAGGCGGTAGTACCTCCCTGTTTGGTAGCTGCCTACTACCTACTACGTGAATATGACTCTTAGCATTATAAACCCCTTCCTGGCAATTCAGGGCAGAACAATATAATACTGGTAATTCTTTGGTCTTGAGACTCGTAACTAAACCCTATTCTGTAGAGACTGCCTGGTGGGCTGACATAATTTTAGCGTCCCTCCCTCACTAAATAATACCCCCCTATTGCTGTCACCCTCCGTTAGAAGCCCTCGGTGGACCATTTATCCATTAAACGTTTGACGATGGTAGGACCAAGGCTGTGGTAACAATATCTAAACACACACAGACGCCAGACGGATTAACATAGACGCTTACTTGCATTACAGTAGTCAGGCGAACATTGATAAATCTGACGGTAAGAAAACAACATACACCGCATCATTTTCTACTGCATCAGCTTATTGCAGTGTTGTTATTTATATGCGGTGTACCATAAACCAGCACAATGAGCTTGGACCCATACTTCAGGCGGCGGTAGATTATGAGTAGGAACAGCATTATAGTGCTGCCTACTGGGACAGATATAATTTTCAGTTGCTTTTTCTTATTGAGGTATAATTATTCCCGTGAGGACTGTAAGACAGAAAATATATTCTTTTACTGACACCACGTGACAAGGATATCACATTATCTACTAACCTGCGGCATTGACCAGTGCCGGATTTAGACCTGTGGAGGCCCATGGGCAGCCTCTTTGTGGAGGCCCCCCTCATTATAACTACCCAAGAGGGTGGGGTGGCGAGTGAAGCGAGCCTAAACATTTGGGAGTTCCGGGGGGCGCTATAAGCCCCCCGGGAAAATTTTGAAATTTGAACACTTCTTTGGAGAATTTTGAAGCCATATGCAGTTATATTGAGGAAATTAGAACATTAAGAAATGTTTAATTAACTGTATATTTATTGATAGTGTACAAATTCCCAACACACACACACACACACACAAAAGTGAGACATGACTGGAGTCATTCATGTGGTTTCAAGTCGACCAGCCCTGATATAGCTACTACCGCACATGTGGAGGCCCCCAGATTGTGGAGGCCCCTGGGCAGCTGCCCACTTTGCCCACTCCTGAATCCGGCTCTGGCATTGACACACACACACACATCAGAGGTTGACTATCGTAAACAGATCAATCGGTCCACCAGCTGGCATGCAAGTACGGTCTCCCTATGTATTGGGATAGGAAGAGTGAAAGTGAATGAGTATTTGTGTGTAAGAGAGATCCTCTCCTCTAAAACTAAGCCTAAATTGAATAACCATATGCAGGGAAGACCTGGCCTGTCAACACCCTAAGAGGCGTCATGATACACTGGTAGGTAAGGCGACCCCCCCCCCCCTCACCACCTGGCTGACGTCAATATGTTATCTGATAAGGCTTATCTTATTCTGAGTCAAAACTGTGGTGTCATGCACTCTCTCTCTCTCTCCTCAAAAATAGAAACATAATAAGCAGTAGGGACTTCACGAGAGAACAAGGATGGGGATGAGACATAAAGCCGATGGGCCAGTGTTTGAAGGTTATAACCCCAGTGAGAACTACACTAAGCCACTGGCCTGATCAGAGCTTGGTGTGGGACAGTCACGAGAAGAGGAGAAACTTTCATACCCGCTAGGCACACTGCTGTGTGTGTGTGTTAAACTGATCCTTTTTTCGTCCTACTGTCAGTGTTTTGAACTGTTTGCGACGTGAAAGTTTGTGTTTAGAAAGAACCGAAGTTATGAAAATACAATCTATTCCCAAGAAATAAAAAAATTATCTCCTGGTGTTCCGGCAGTTTATTTTGTTCGTTTTTTTCAGTTTTTACCTATGGCTACTTTATTCTCCAAAGCTGTCGTGTTTTTGCGTCATCCACCTCGTAAACTAGCTGCTCAAATCGTATACATTTGCGTTCATTCATCCTCTGATTTACATATTTGTTTAATTTCCGCTCCAGTCTTTTTATAAGCTGGATTGTCTAGTTTTTATATTCTCTAATTTTAACCGCCACGTCAGAATTTCGTTCTTCCTGTCTCTGATTTACTGACAAAATCTTTGCCTTTTCGCTTTCCTGCTGATACCAAACTTATCTTGCGTCGTCTGCCGTTCTGTGATACATCCACCAATTCTTACATCCCCTTCGTCGATCCGAGCTCCCGTTTCATATATTACCGCGCTATTACGCACCTGTATGACCTACGACCCTGAGACCAAACTATATAGTAGAGTAGTACATCAACTGTGGTTTATGGGTGTTAGTATGTATGAGGAGCGGTGACTCGTGAAGAATTATATCGTCGCTCAAACACGACCAGCATTGAAACCATGCTAGCCAAAAGACACTTGCGCTGGCTTGGACATGTTAGCAGGGTGCCAGACCACAGGCTTCCAAGACAAATATTATATGGTAAGCTCTCACATGGAAAACGCTCGGCGGGAGGACAGAAAAAGAGATAAAGGGACCACTCTAAAACTCATCTCAAGTGCTAATATACAACCAAATTCACTGGATCAACTAGCCTCAGGCCGTTCCTTATGGCGCTCAACATGCCATAGAGGAGCGGAAACACTTGAGACCTCACTGAACCAAAAGAGAGCTACTAAACGATCCCAACGACATCAGAGGGCTCAAGGCATAATTCCTCTCAATGAACAACATCCCTGTCACCTATGCAACAAGATCTGCGCCTCCAGGATTGGACTCCAAGGTCATCTACGGTGGCATTAGAGGAATAACACATATCGCTCAATCATCTCATCTGGAGCAACGTCGTCATCAACTTCGATGGAGTGCCATAAGCAAGTAAGCATACAAACCTGACTGGATAGATTTATCGACGCCAGCCAGATGGCCCTTGTGGCAAGCGTGACATGTGCACACGGTATCATGTCTTCCAACTTTTCAGGTCTTGCTGGATGGTGCCGACGACTCTCTCCAGTCACCAGGTGTTGCGTAACGTACACACACACACACACGATCCCTCAGGTTAAACCTCATGTTGTGTCACCATCTGTATTTTGGAAACAATCTCCCGGGAAGAAAAACTCATTATGAAGATCTCCCTCCCATGTTTAATCATTAAAATGGTTGAATTGGATGAAGTGACTAATAATACAATGTTTCAAACTATCAGAGCTGGCGACCACAGTCCTCCACTCTAAACGTTTTCCCACTGTTTTTATCAATCCTCCAAGATTTTGCATGTCTGGGGATCCAGTTTTTAATTTCATTCATCCATCTTAGTGTCTGCTTTCCCTTGTCCTTCCTACCCTCAACTTTGCCCATTAATATTTCTCTTATTATCCTTTCATCCCTAATTATAATTATTAACAATCCCCAAATATGCATTATGAGTGCTGCCGATCATGTAATACTCTGAAGACTTTTCTATTTACTTACAATAATCGATATTCCTTCAGATAATGGACTTCATCATAATTTTCTAATTGCTAAAAAAAAGAGGAGGAGGAGGAGGAGGAGGAAGGGTGAAGTGGAGCGTGGCGTGTTTACATGTACGTCCTTCATGGTTGTCTGATACATTAGAATAATAAAAAAAGGTGGCTTTTTTTTTTCTTCGACATTGCATCAGGGAATTGCCGTCCATCTTCTCAATCGTAAACGTTGTATAAATTATTCAAACTTTATTTTAAAAGTTAAGCTACATACTGGCACCAATAATTCAAGTAAAACCTCAAAATTATATGCTGAGAAAACAAAAATTTCTCTGAAGATGAGGAATCAGACAACCAGAAACGACAACTTGGTCCAAAAAATTAACTGAACCAACCATGTAATCACTTATCCATTTACAGTACGTGCACCTGTACACCATTTGTAGGCTAATGATTATAAAGTATCACGAACTTTCATTGAAATATGTGCAGAATTTATTTTGTAAACTACTGATTGCCTGGGCTGGGGGATGAAAAATCTTAAACTGAGACTAAACTCGACAAGGAAGACTGGAGACCATAATGTTATCCGATAATATTGTTCCATATTATTAAGGACAATTACAGCTTAAAATACTTGATACAATGAGAAAAATCCTAATACAATTAAATATATTCCTTAACAAGTTAGCGGAACATGACGGCATCCATCGTGCCCGTAGCTCATCCTTCGTTTAAATGTGATAACAGATAACTCATGAAAGAATTTACAAATTTTCTTGAAACTTGACAAGATCATTGATCCTCCCGAGAATTAGGCTGACATTGGTAATAAACATATATTGTTTATTTTAACCAAGAGACTGAAATTTGAGGATTTAACGCGTGTTCGACTATAGGTCAACGCATACATGTGGGGTCTTTTTTTTCATACTGAGACCTTGTAAGGTACCATAAGCCAAATGACAAATCAACCCTGAACACTCTCAATAAAGAGTTTATGGACAGAATAATGTATCAGTGTCTACTGCTTCGGGTTCATGAGTCTTTGAATCTCGGGATTCGTGGTTCAGGATAGGCGACACGACTACTGTGGGTGACTGTACCTCTGCCAGTTTCCTAACTTGTAGCATATTAAAATCTAAGGAAAGACGTGCATTAAAAACTAATACTGTACAAGCTAAACTGGTCATCCACCTCACCCTGTACTCCCGCGCTCAGTGGGGCTGGGACACAAGCCCTCTCTAGCATGTAAAATAACGTTAATTAATGTCTTCTGACCTGGTGAAGGAATGCGAGTAAGAAACTGTTAAACACACACTAACGCTAACTCTCGTGCCCAGTATGGCATCATTCATGTGACTAATGTAATCAACGTCAGTGAGTAGCAAAATCACATGGCGGCAGCGTTTTTTGGCAGCTTATCCAAGATTACATGACAAGTTGGAGAAGGCAAGTTTTCTAGATCTGCCAATTATAAAGAAAATTATAGTTCACTCGCTCTGATGACATGGCGGCGTGTGATTGACTACTTGTGTACGCTCGTCCACTCTTCCCTGAATCCCAATCCGTGCCCCCCCCCCTTTTTTTACTGTAGGCTTTTATTTATGAGCCATTAACAAAGTATTAAGTCATGTTATATTCTTCATATAAATGCAGTAAATAATAAAGTAACCCTTATGATGAGCAGTGAAATTAAAATAAGAATAATGAACACAGTTTCCCTTAACACAACCTGTACCAAACTGAACCAAAAGCCTAAACCAGTGTTCAAGTGAGTGTGCCGAGCGAGGAGCAAGACACCCTCCCACAGTAGTGTATCGGAGTTATGACAACAGTCGTAAAACGTGTAATGTCTAAATTTATATAATTAATTTTCAGCAAAACATGTCCTGTTGATTATAATAAATATTACTAATTGAACCTTGCTTGTCCATTATCTGCAATTTTATTTGTAATATAAAAAACATTTTAATTTTATTATGAAAAAGTTACACTAATATATATATATATATATATATATATATATATATATATATATATATATATATATATATATATATATATATATATATATATATATAATGTATGTGTGTTTTGTTTGTACTCTTATCAAAATGACAATGAAACAAGTTGGTTATGCACCGAAGACTTTTTCTCACATACCGGCAAATTCATTGAGTAATGCCTGCCTTGATCTGATTGGTCCGCCTTTAAGATCAATCAATATTTGTCAAGAATGAAGACGACGACGCCCAACCTTGTAAACATAAGAGACTGAACGGTGATGTCTACGGTAAGGATTATTAAACACTGCACTGAAAGTTTTGTACCTTGTATTTGCATTAAATCGTCCTTGTCAGGGGTTACTATGGAGCAATCTGCCTTAATCATTGATATCAAGTCGCTTTAATTGATATAGTCCAGATAATTGGCTAAGATCATCAACATAATCGAGATATTGAGCTGGGTCCATCAAAATAATCGAGACACGCCAGTATCGTATCAAAATACAATACTTAATATGCTACGCTGGGTTTATGAAACCAGTCCAAATACTAGGAAGAAAGGATTCGTCAAATTAATCCAGATACTAGGCTGTGTTCCTTAAAAAAATAATGCAGATTCTTTGGATGGATTCAACAATATACTGTACTAGATTTTAGGCCGATTTCTTCCAAACAATTTCAAAATAATTCATATACAATACTAGTTTGGGTTCATGAAAATAATGCAGTAGCATGGTTGGGTTCATCAAAATAAACCAGGTACTTGGCTATGTTCATCAAAACTATTCATATACCATGCTGGATTTGTCAATATAATCCAGATCATAAGCTAAGTTAATCAAAATGGTGCAGATACGTTACTGTAAAACATCTTTAACCTCACTGTATCGCAGAATAATCTTCATGACATGTTTTGTAAGTAACGGTACAATCCCAGAGTAATCCTGAGTAGTCTTTCATATGCTGAAAGTTGGTAGTGGGGTCAGGGTGCGAGAATGAGTCCGAGACGCCCCGACAACACGCACACACCAAGTAAACGACCTCCCCCCCCCCTACCCTCAACTCTCTACTCAATGAGTTCGTCCCGTCCTACCTGTGACTACACAAAAGCAAACGGCTGTTGCCCCTTGGCCCCCTGCTACCCGCAACGCTTACACACACACAAACACCCACACGTGAGCCATATCCTGCTGTCTTCGTCTGTCACGCCAACTCGCGCTAGTAACCTACACAAGACACGCAACACACTGTACCTTTGAACAACTTCAGTAAAAAAAAAAATACCTCCGTGAGGGACAGGAGTCTGTCTACACATGCACACCCAAACTGACTTGTAGGTTTCATTAATATATGGTGGGGATATGAGATTAAGTGAGGGAAATTGTGGTGTAATATGGTGCAACCACTGACTTTTGATTTACTGTAACTATTTCCTAGAAAGCCTTCCCCGTTCCCCACTCCCTTACCACCACCACTAACAACACCAGGATCTGAAACTACGTTTATTCTAAGAAAATAAATTTTAAATTCAATTATACAAATGCAACTTCCTGAAAGACAATATACATAAGCGGAAAAATTGCTTAGTGTCATTATCTGAAATTATTTCGCGAAGACTACACGAAAGTTTCCTATTTGTCAACATAACGAAACAAATTACAATCAGTTAAAATAATTGGATCACTGATGGTCGTCCAGAGAATTATCCAGCTATTATATCTTCAAAATTGACTAGAGGGCGTGCACAACCAACATAAGAAAGTCATAGAAGCATCAGTATTGACACAGGCTCGATGCTCCACCTCCGCCAACCGCATCTCGCCACAAACTAGGTCGAGGTAATTGATGCAGTGAAATATGACATGTAATCCGTGAGATACGAATTTGTGTGTGTGTGTGTGTGTGTGTGTGTCGTAATGAGTCAAGATATAAATAAGTATAGTCCAGCTCCAGCAGCAGTAAGAGACTGTTTCGCACTGCTCCAAGCATTAATTGTAAATAAGTTTTTAAGAAAGGCAACAAACCTACAAAAGAGCTTCTAATCCCCCTTTATAACTCTGCGGAACTGGATTAAAATTGTCAAACTATTAAACCTTCAGAGATAACCAACACCTAGTATAATATACTTAATAATGTACCGAAAATAAAAATTTCATTGTCACATTATTTACCTCCTGCCGTTTACATTACTGAGTTCTAATAAATATGTTAAAGAAATGGAACATCAAATTGTGTAATGTAAGCCAGAGTGTTGTACATAATACTTTGAAATATTATGCGTCAAAAGTATAGTGCATTTTCGATATTGTGGTTTACACTCGCACGTCAAACTATGGTTATACAAAAATTATCCTCCACCGTAATCCTCTAATGGCTGTCGCATCCGTCTAGAGGAACCAATGTGTTGTACAGTGGGAATAATCTGAACATGTCGATAATTACTAAACACCGTGACTTCGACAAGGTGCTCACATTACTGATTTTGAGCCAATGCTACATGGGACTTGACTGTAACGAGAAAACTATTAATTTCTAGTGTATTTTGAAAATTATCAGGTACCAGGGGGTATGGATGTGTGGTGAAGTGTGAACGTAGTGAGGTTGTGGGAGAAGTGGTGAGCGTGGTCTGGTTGTGTAGAGTGAGAAAGGCCAGTGGAGGTACGTGTTATGGCCGTGTGGGGGTGGCGGTGAGTGTGGTCAAGATCAGTGGTGTGGTTGTGTGAGACAGAGAGAGCGTGTGGTGTGGCTTGTGGGGGGGGTGAGCTTAGTGTGGTTGTGAGGCTAAGTAGGGGGAGGTGAGAGTGGTGTAGTTGTGTGAGTGGGGTAAGTGAGTGTGTTGTGGTTGTGTGGGTCAGGGGAGGGGCGGGGTGAGTGTGATGTGGGTCGGGGAAGGTAAGTGAGTGTGTTGTGATTGTGTGGGTCAGGGGAGGGGCGGGGTGAGTGTAATGTGGGTCGGGGAAGGGAAGTGAGTGTGGTGTGGTTGTGTGGGTCAGGGGAGGGGCGGGGTGAGTGTAATGTGGGTCGGGGAAGGGAAGTGAGTGTGGTGTGGTGTGGCTGTGTGAGGCTGTAGGGAGGTGAGTGTGGCGTCGTGTTTATGTGGTAGAGAGGGTGTAGGTGATTGTGGTGCGGGTGTGTGTGTGTGAGGGCTGCCATGGTTACCTCAAGAGTTTTTTGTGCAGTGTAGTAGCCTGGCGAGTGGACGGGGGTACCAGTACACATACCACCCTTACTACCCACTCCATGCCAGTTCAAATCGACCCTCAAGGCCGTCGCGTGTAGCTCGGCTAATACATATAACCTAATAATACTTGACTTAAACTAAATCTTTACGAAAAACAACACTTTTTTTATAAATACTAACTAACAAAAATTATCATACACAGTCACATAAATATGATTTGAGCAGTGTAGCTGTTACAGGCAAAAAATGGTTGCTACTCCCGATGACTGCTCAACATTCTTAGTTTGAAACCTCAATAGAAAGTGAAAACTAAACCAAAGTTTCCAACTATAATGTGTGTGCAAGCGGAAAGAGAGTACTGTACTTCATGACTACCACTCGAAATTAACTTCTAAATGACGTTACCCCGATTAAAATTACTGGACCCCGCGTCACGAATCGTTTATGTGGTCGTATAGAGCACATGGCAGGATATTGATGCGACGCTTTTTACAGCATGACGGCAGTATAAACCCACGGCAAACTAAGGGCACCACGTTTTGCAGTTCCTATGGTACACTTTATTTTTAATTTTGTATATATTTTCCTTGTACAGAAGACACTGACAAATAGACAACATTACAAAGCAAAATGATTCAAAAGTTGAATGTGCATAAAATTGACAACTGCGGTAATGGAGGTGTGGGCGTAGGTGTTCGGGTGGTGATGACCTGTTGCAAGATTACGTGTCCGCCAGCTGTTTATCTAATATCTTTCTGCAGCACGAAACACTACTTAATGAGTTATTCCTGCTTATGTTTTCCATCACGTCAGACAGTGGCAAACATATGTAAAACTAGCTTTATGTTTCACCAAGAACCTTACCGTCACTACATGCAGTAACCCCCAACACACATGGGTAAGTCTGCTTCATTATAGCAAAATCTTCAAATATATTCACACGCCATCGTCTCTCCATGTCCCCACCGGAAGATACAGGGGACGAGGGTCACAGTTACTCATATCCGCCGATACGAATTACAGGTATATTCGTGTTTCCATGTTATGAGAAGTATAACATCTGTACTCTCGCACCACAGTGTACTCAAATTATATTTTAGTTTGACGTAGAAATAATCCACAAAACAGCAGCTGTGTGATGTAACTTTAATAGGCTTCCCCTTACCTACCTGACCCATGAGACTTCATCTGTTCACTCATCAATTATTGATTCTTATTGACAGATGCAGCACTCAAGCATAAAAATAGCCTGGGTATATAGTTTTCCTACAGATATTTTTGGTGTCCCAAAATCGTTGCAGAAATGTAGAGCTATTGAAGCACTGCAAGCATTTTTTTTCCACGAGCCCAACATTTACTTTTTTATGATTGTAATATATTTTTAAAATATTTTTGACATACTTATTTGTGTCTGAAAGGTATAACTCACAAACAGTAAACATTCAAGTGCCATTAAAAAAGCTTGCTATCTGAATGCAGCAGCGTTCCCAGCCGGTCAGTGATCGGTCAACTCAGGGACATAATGGGCAGTGCACGAAGACAAGAAGTATCCGATACACGGACATACACTAGTGTATACGTGGTTTATGAACTGATAGAGGCTGTCGAGTATAGATAAAAGGGGCAGCTTTACCCGTGTTTATCAACTGCAGGCTTAAAATCAATACGTTACCAATAGTCATCGATCTCAAATTGAACTGACTTAGCCCTTGGTATGAATAATTGAATTGATGCCTATTCCTAGGATGTTGATCACCGTACAAAGTAGCACTTAGATAATGAGACATGATCAGGCAGACGACAACATTATATCGGTTGATTGGCTCCTGTCCTCAGCTTAGGTAATATGGGTGGATAATTAAATAATAAAAATTTGGCTACGCCCTCGATCAATGTGAAGGTTTATTGGATTCTTGTTCTCCGAAGGATGAGACGATGGCTTGTGCTACTTGGAAGTGAACTGCGAGATTTATGTGACCAGTTAACAAGAATTCACGGTCGGGTCTAATTAAACCGATTACTTAACTCGTAAACCCACATAGAGTGGTCTATCTCATCATATTTTTTTTTAATGTTGTTGGACGAGTGTATTACTAACCATGTTACGCGCTTAAAGACCTTCGTTGTTGAAGCGCAGTAATAACATTTTAACAACAACCTACAGTTAAACAGAAAATTGTGAGAAGGAATTAGAGAGAAACTCACCTTGCTGTCAATAGCCTGGGTGATGCGGTAACAGCCCTTGAGCCGCTCATCGCTAGTGAGTGGCCGGACGCGCACCGTCACCTGTAATACAACAGAGCACAGGTTAGTGACATAACTGATATAACTACACAAATGTTAGTAAGATCATAATACAGCTACCTATGATATTAACACATTAGTAATATGAGTCCATGATAGGTGCCAAAGCCAGCAAGATATTATGGGAACAAGACGAGACAAATATTGCCTTGCTAAACCTTTAGAAAATAGAGCTACTTCATTCTTTCTTTCTTTTATTCTCTTCACCACTGATCGGCTCGTTAGCCACTTGGGCGATCGGTCACGTCTCTGTTTCGCACTGTTGGCAAGTACTGGGCATGCACCTGCTCCTGAATGTACCTGAACCTGCTCCAGTGTTGGTCAAGTCTGGTCTTGAAAGAGCTCACACTCGGTGCTGTCACAACACTTTCTGGTAGATTGTTCCAAGAGTTCACAACTCTCACTACGAAAAAGTTTGCCCTCACAGTTTTCTGGACTTGCGGCTTCTTTAATCTTGAGCTGTGACCCCTTGTGGGGCGAGCGTCCGCCAGCTCCAAGTAAGGACACTCGACTGAGTAGTGCTGCTTGAGATGCTTATACACCTCAATTAGGTCGCCCCTTGCCCGTCTGTAGTATAAGCTCGGCACGTTCAGGCGCGCCAATCTCAGGGTAGTTGAGGTGCTTAAGTGCAGGCACCAGTCTAGTGGCCCTCCTTTGAACATTTTCAACCAACTGACAGTCCCTAGCATATCTCGGGGACCAGACGGGGTGACAGTACTGCAGATGGGGAAGCACTTCACTCTTGAAGATCGTCACGAGGGACGGACCCGTCTAGATATCTGAACGACCTTCTTATAAGACCCAATAATTTATTTGCCTGATTTACCTTCTTCTCGCAATGGCCCGAGAACTTCAGCTCATTGTCAACATACACACCTAGGTCCTTCTCACATTCAGTCTCAAATAGTGCAGTTTCTTCTTCCCGTTGGGACATATGATACGCCTCCTTACTGTTGGTACGCCCCAGGGGCATCCTCTTACACTTCGTGACATTGAATCTCAATCCATATGTTTTCATAGATGTGCGCATGTGTGTGTGTGTGAGAGAGAGAGAGAGAGAGAGAAAACAAATTCGGGTTTTTATGACAATGTTCAAATTAAAAAACTTGACCGAACATGTGGGAACAAAGCGTCCCACTAAAACATGACCTACAAAAAATAGCATTCTGTCTTTTACAAAAATATTGCAAAACAAAGATAACCAAGAACTAGTGATTAATGATTGCGTGAAGCGGAGTTAAAAAAAAACAGAAGGTAATCAATCAAAATACTGTCCTCATATCTGAGGGTTGGTGACCACAGCCCTCTTTTATACACGTTTTCAAGTTGTTTTCATCAATCCTCCGAGATTTTGCATCACTTTCGGGACCCATTTGTTATCTTAACTTGTGATTCAGATAAATGATAAATTAAAAAATTTATTCCTACTTACGGTACGTATTACGGTTCAACATATTGGTTTACCTGCTCATGGGGCGGGTGTAAAATCAAGGTAATCCCTTATAATGATGGACATCGCTCTATACGGAACTTGCAACCTTGAGGGGCGTGGATGGCACGGCTCTATAACTTAGATCACTTGTACGTAAATCGAACCAGAACAATCAACAGTGTTGTTAAAGTAATTAAATATTGTATATAAAATTTAACACTAATTATCCCCACGACAACATAATGATACACGAGGGACGATGTGGTTCTAGTGTTGAACGGAAATAATGGAAACCTTCAATTTTGTGTCAACCTTCAACTAGGTTAACAATGAACAGTTTTTAACACACGTATATAATTATGTTGTCGTGGGGATAATTAGTGTCAAATTTTATATATAATATGTGAATTACTCTAACAACACTGTTGATTTACGTACAGGTGATCTAAGTTATAGAGCCGTGCCATCCACACCCTCAAGGTTGCAAGTCCCGTTACGGATATTACCCGCCATTCAAATTTTGTAGGTCGTGCTATCTGATGCTGTATGCTATATTTTATTGGTCAGCTGTATGACCTTCAGTGATCAGTGAATTTAAGAAGAAAATATGACACCAAGACAAAGAGGAATTCTGAAGCCATTGCTTCTCAACATTCCCAAACATTCGTCGGCAGAATGTGCCCTTGTCAGACTGCGGACTACTTCGACCAGGAAAGACGAGTAATGTTTCGAGTATGTACAATTAATAATCTAAAAGACCGAATAAAAAGGGACATAAATATTAATTAGAGAAAAGGTTGCTGAAAGGCTATACAAGAATATATGGTCAGGACTAATGTATGGGTCAGAAGCGTGGACACTTTCAGCAGACACCAGAAAGAGATTAGAGGCCTGGAACTGGCGGACGTCAGCCCCACAAGGGGTCACAACTCAAGGATGAAGAAACCACAAGTCCAGAAAACTGTAAAGGCAAACTTTTCGGAGTGAGAATTGTGAACTCTTGGAACAATCTGCCAGAAAGAGTTGTCACGGCACCGATTGAAAGATCATTCAAGGCCAGACTTGACCAACACTGGAGCAGGTTCCGATATATTCAGGAGCCAGTGCATGCCCAGCACTTGCCAACAGAGTGTAACAGAGACGTGACCGACCGCCCAAGCGGCTCGATCAGTGGCGAAGAGGATAAAAGTAAAAAGTAAAAGTAAAAATTGCGATCAGACTTCGGATGTGTAACAACACACACACACACACGCAAAATAAATAATAATGGTTGTCCCACGTGTAACGAGGATGGCCGGTGTAGAAGCTGTCGCCAACGCAAAACGCAACAATCACACCCTAAGTTAACGAGTTGCATCTCAAAGGGCACTACTCAGTCGAGTGCCCTTACCTGGAGCTGGCGGACGCTTGCCCCACAAGGGGGTCACAGTTCAAGGTTGAAGTAGCCGCAAGCCCAGAAAACTGTGAGGGGTAACCTTTTTGGAGTGAGAATTGTGAACTCTTGGAACAATCTGCCAGACAGTGTTGTGACGAAACTGAGTGTGAGCTCTTTCAAGACCAGACTTGACAAGCACTGGATCAGGTTCAGATGGTCAGGAGCCGGTGCATGCCCAGTACTTGCCAACAGTGCGTAACAGATACGTGACCGATCGCCCAAGCGGCTAATGAGCAGATCAGTGGTGTAGAAAATAAAAGTAAAAGAGATGACCGGACAACTGCGCTGGCTAACCATTACCCAATTACTGATAGGTTGACATATGCAAATGGCGTAAAGAAACTTGTCCATAGTTTCACCCTGCCCGGGCGAGCATGCTGACCACACACACACACACACACACACACATATATATATATATATATATATATATATATATATATATATATATATATATATATATATATATATATATATATATATATATATATATATATATATATATATATATATATATATATATATATATACATATATATATATATATATATATATATATATATATATATATATATATATATATATATATATATATATATATATATATATATATATATATATATATATATATATATATATATATATATATATATATATATATATATATATATATATATATATATATATATGTATATTACCTAAACGATGAACAACACAGTTGATTTTTATTTATACTTTCCTTTCGCCTCTTTTATTCCTGATATTCACCTTACTTTCAATAAAGGAAATTGTTGCATTCATTGAACTTTGTACATAATTACTGTAAGAGCGAAAAAAATATTTTCCTTGGAAAATACAGCTGAAACTTGAACCACAGTGGCCAGCGGCAGGCACACTGTACAGTATATATTACGTGTTTTTTCTTTCGAAATCGGTTATTTTGCAAAATTCCCAGTATGCATGCCGCTAATTTGGCGAAGTTACTTACAAACACAACCTAAACTAACCTAACATTATGGATAGGTTAAGTGGGCCTGTTCTTTTTTTTTTTTACTTTGGTTAGCCTGTTTGTAAGTTATCTCGCAAAATTCCCGGCATGCATGACGGGAATTTTGCAAAATAACCGATTAAAAGTAACATAGATACCATTAAAGACGCTTCGCACACAGGCGAATTAAATGAGTCATCATTGAATAACATCTTTTTTCGCAGGAACGGGGCTGGGAACTTAATAATTACCCTGATTTTCTTGTTGTCTTTCGGCAAATCGCAGTGATCCTTTTCAATTAAATTAATAGAACGACGTTGTTTAAGTCGTAATTTAGTAAGTTTTCTGTGACAATTACAATCGTTTTTCTCGACGATTGCAACAACTTTCCCCCATAAGGTAATATTTCAATAGATAACGTGGCGCAAAGAAAGTAAAATATTACCAATAAAAGCAACTGTAGAACAATTAACGATAATTATTCTGCAAACATCGGCAAACGATTTAGGCAAGAAAAACATACTTTCAATGCAGTTTTTCATACTGAACACTGTGGTAAAAATGAAAGATTGGAAAAATGCATAATTATTGAGATATGGCCCTTCCTACTGTCAGTCTTGACTCCAACAAAGGTGGGCAGGGCTTCGAAACGGAGGGAAAATGTGTAATTAAAAACATAACTAAATGAACCTAACCTAACCTAATCTGGTCATTGTACTCACCTACTGGGTAACTATTCCCCAAACACCGGCATACGATTCATTTAGGCTCGTAACCTGACACTGGCATACGATGGCTCGTAATCCGGTGTTTGCGGAATAATAACTCCACAAATGAATTGTTGATAAATATTCAGTTTTCTGTTAATCATCATTATCCTCTCACTGATGGCTTATCCCATGTGAAATCATCTCTTGTGACCTTCCCGTAACTTGTTAAACTTATCCTGGCTTCAGTACAAATTTCACTAACTGCACGGCATATCACTTGACACATAACGTTGTCTTATACCAAAAACAGTATTTCACAGATATTGATCATAAGTTATGAGGTATTCATGTATCTCACTATGAGACAATGGTGAGATTGATTGAGCCGAATCTTCTTTAAAGTGGTAGTGTTAGACTAAAAATAAATAAACAATCGGTAAACTCACCATCAGCCTCTCCGAAGCCGACTTCTCATCTCCATCCTCCTTCTTCTCGGATTTCTTTGATCCAGCCATCCCTAGATCTTCTTTTCACCTCAATTTCTGTCAATTTATTGTCTAGACCCACTTTGGCCTGGGCGCCGCCTCGTCCAATATGGCCTTGTCAGTTTTTCACTGTCCCCATCCTGGGCTAAGATGTTAGGGCACCTCGGAAGCGGAAGCATACTCTATAACTTACATGTTACCCAATAGTTCGAGCACACCTGCGACACAGGTAATTATATACACTTGCAGGTACTTCTCCGTGAGAATTTGCACAAACGGAGCACTAAATCTCTAGGTGTTCAGGCACAACACCTGTGAGACGGATATAGGTGAATGACAGATATTGTGCAAAGGGATCCCCGTTTCTAGGCTTCGGGTATAATGGGTCGCAACGACAAGTGCTGTAACCATTGCCTCACATCTAGTTCAGGACTCATTGGGAGATACATAGTTCACCCTCTTACTGGAAGCAGCAACAAAGCCACGACCCGATGTAAATAGTGAAACCGAGACTCATAGCGATGCTCACATAACTTTGTGAGTTACGGTGGCATATGATGTGCGAGTACCGACCGCCCGACGTTCAGCTTCTGACTGGTGCGGCGTCCAGTGCCACCCAGGGCGGCTCTTCCAGTGTTGACTTGACGACCACCACGCGCGCGCATCCTCGATGTACAACCACAATCCATCAACGACTTGCCTACACATCAGCTATATTTAATTTTGGTCCCACATACACACACTTTTGGAGGAACACATACACAAACTACACACACACACACACACATACACACATATATATATATATATATATATATATATATATATATATATATATATATATATATATATATATATATATATATATATATATATATATATATATATATATATATATATATATATATATATATATAACCTAACCTACCCTCCTACCTACCCTACCCTACCCTACCCTACCCTTTCCTAACCTGTTTGTAGACCGATCGCCTGTGATTGTCTAGCCCTAGCCTATACTATAGATGGGCAAGAGGTGACAAATATAAATTATAAACATCTCGGTCGAGTTTTAAAAAATGCTAGGGAGCCCAAAAGTAGGTTTCCTTTCTTTTTTAGTCCCCTCCCTCGGGTTATTATTATTATTATTATTATCTAAAACGAAAAATTAAATTTAACCAGTTACCACTGTAATTTCTTCAGTTTCCGTTTTCTCTAACCGTCAACCTGTTTTTCCCCAACAGATGGCAGAGAACGAATCATCGCTCAGTCGTTCACTATATTTCGGTATCTAGCACATCAACGTTAGCATCCTACCTGTATACCGTCTGTGTCAAAGGCTTGTATTGTCATTAATAATGGATTGAGGACAACCAAAACAAGAAAAAGTGACATACAGTTTCTGCTCGTAGCAATAGTATGGGGGCCATAACCAGCAGGCAAAATGCAGGTGTGGAGGAGGTGGACATTGGAGTCAATCATGCCTACAGATATCCTCCAAAATCTGGTGAGTCAACGGAAAAGTCTGTGGAATGGCTGATATATAGTACACAGGTAAAGGTGTCCAAACAAAGTGGATAAGTTTCGAGATTAGGAGGGCGTTATAATTCACGAACTAAGACAAAGAAATGAATACCATTGTAATTATTCTGGTTAAAGGTGTAGATAACGGCTACCACCAGAAGGAATTGTCCAAATTGGTTGAAAATTTTTCACACATGATATTAAGCACAAAAATGGAAACGACTATGCATAGAACCTAATAGAACCTGACCTAACGAATCCAAGAAAAAAGTCACATAAAAAGGCACGGAAAAAACCTAACCTAACCTACGTGCAATGCCATCATATTTATAAAGTGTTGTCAATGTGTACAAGTCATGTGACTTTTTTCCTGTGGACTTTATTTCCGTCCACCGACCTAACATACCCATAGGTTGAGTATGTTAGGTCAGGTTCTATTAGGTTCAGCGGGTTCAGGTACATTCAGGAGCCGGTGCATGCCCAGTATTTGCCAACAGTGCGTGACAGACGTGACTGATCGTCCGGGCGGCTAGCGAGCCGATCTTTTGGTGAAGAAGATAAATGAAGAGAGACGTGACCGATTGCCCAAACGGCTAACGAACCGATCAGTGGTCAAGAGGATAAAAGTAAAAAGTAAAAGTTATGCATTATCGTGTTAATTTGTGTTACTTTTTACTTTTATCCTCTTGACCACTGATCGGTTTGTTAGCCGTTTGGACAATTGGTCATGTCTCTGTTACGCACTGTTGGCAAGTACTGGGCATGCACCGGCTCCTGAATGTACCTGAACCTGCTCCAGTGTTGTTCAAGTCTGGTCTTGAAAGAGCTCACACTTGGTGCTGTCACAACACTTTCTGGTAGATTGCTCCAAGAGTTCACAACTCTCACTCCGAAAAAATTTACCCTCACAGTTTTCTGGACTTGCGGCTTCTTCAATCTTGAGCTGTGACCACTTTTGGGGCGAGCGTCCGCCAGCTCCAGGTAAGGACACTCGACTGAGTAGTGCCCCTTGAGATGCTTATACACCTCAATTAGGTCGCCCCTTGCCCGTCTGTAGTATAAGCTAGGCAAGTTCAGGCGCTCCAATCTCAGGGTAGTTGAGGTGCTTAAGTGCAGGCACCAGTCTGGTGGCCCTCCTTTGAACATTTTCAGCCAGCTGACAGTCCCTAGCATATCTCAGGGACCAGAAGGGGTGACAATACTCCAGATGGGGAAGCACTTCACTCTTGAAGATCGTTACGAGGGACGGACCGTCTAGATATCTGAACGACCTTCTTATAAGACCCAATAATTTATTTGCCTGATTTACCTTCTCGCAATGGCCCGAGAACTTCAGCTCATTGTCAACATATATACCTAGGTTCTCAAATAGTGCAGTTTCTTCTTCCCGTTGGGACATATACTTTTATCCTCTTCGCCACTGATCGGCTTGTTAGCCGCTTGGGCGATCGGCAATGGTGAGGAGGAATTTGTGGAATTTTTCTACACACTAACATCATGATATTAAACACAAAAATGGAAACAACAATGCATAGAACCTAATAGAGCCTGACCTAACATACCCATAGGTTGGGTATGGGGTAATTATGCAGTTTACAGCAACCACAGAATTCAAGAATTCACTCCACTCAATCGATAGAACTATTTTTTTCTATGATAATTTTCTTATATTACACTACGTTGTTGCTCATATTGTCTGTGTTTGTACGTTCGCTTTCCTCCCGTGCATGTGGTGGGGGCGGCCGCCAATCAAATCGGGGGTGACTGCAGCCAATCAAATCTAGGGCGGGGGCAGCAGCCAATCAAATCAAATAAAGAATCAACTTTTGATACAACCAAAAGTGGCTGGTAGAATGCGGGACTTTTTTATCAGTTACAACATGGAGCCAGTATGTGCTGGGTGTGATTTGATTATTGGAAGTTTATTGTATTATTTCATTCTAAAAATAAGGATACTTTAGAGAACAGAGGAACCCACGATGTATTCTGGTCCCTGACGAGGAGTAAGGTAAGAAATACTATAACAGCTATTTATATTCTCGTGGAGGCTGACCACGCGACTCTAGGGTTATTACATAGCACTTATGGGTCCAGGGGCAAAGCCCCCAGCTAGGTTGTTAGGTAAGGTTTAATTTGGTTATATGGTATAAGTTAGCAAGCACAGAGTACCTTGGAATTCGGAACACGCAATCGATAGAACTATTATGAGAGGGGGTGGGCTATATCACAAACGAGAGATTCCCGACAAAAACGAAGGTCAAATTTGAGTTAATCGCATCAAAACCTATCAGAAAACCACTTTTTTTCTTCAAATTCCATGGTTGTTGTAATATGCACATTTACCTGGTATGGTAGGTCAGATCTATTAGATTCTATGCATTATCGTGTTAATTTAAGTGTTGAACAACTTACCTTAATATTGAGGTTGATATACATCAGCAATGGCGAGGAGAATTTCGTGGAATCGTTCACCATCATTTATAGGAAATGTCTCTTGAAGAGGGATTCAGCGAGGTAAACAACAAAAATTGCTCCGGGAGGAGAATTGTGGAGTGGGATAGAGTAAATAAAAAAATTAAAATAAAATACTTAAAATCATAATAGAAAGTTGTCGTTTCTTTTAATATACAGTACTTAAAAGCATCAAAACAATAAGTACAGCAAAAATAAAGAAAATCAACAAACAACTTCTGGTGGTAGCCGTTATCTACACCTTTACGTTATTCTGAATCGGGGGCACGGTTTAACGAGCAAATTTAGACATTTTTTTCAGTGTTATCGTTTCAGTCATCCAACAAATTCTAGGATTTTAAGTTTCGTTTAGGTTAGTTTATGTTAGGTTGAAATTATGTTTTTTCGATGGGTTTTGATTGAACACCTTCCAAATTGGTGGATGACCGAAACCATAATTTTACCATTTTTTTTTATAGAAGGTAACTTGGTAAATATTTAGAAAATGATACCAAGCACCTGAATATTAAACATAGGTTATTTGTTTTTGTGTTTATTTTCTTACCACTGTACTGTATATTGTCTTCAGTGAGTTCTGATATGATAATCATTTCTTGTGCAAATGCTTCGTTTGGTAGATAATTAGCTACCTAAGGTGCACACTACTTTGTCTTCTTGGCAGTAATGCATTGGTTTTATGCTAAGGGGTTAGGTTAGGTTGGATTTGAAAAAATAAAACATTTGCACAAACTATGAGTGTCCTCTATAAAATGGTTTTATGTTAAGGTTAGGTAAAAAAGAAATTGCAGAAACGATGACTGTGTCCTCTGTAAAACACTGTGTAATTGTGCCGCTTTTATAATTGTTTACTATGCTAAATCACCGGCGAGTCAGTCATCAGTAATTACCCTTCTTTCTTACCTAAAGAATATCCTAAAACGTATGGAGGAATTACATTTTTCTAGGCAGTGGTTATTTGTCCAGTCACGGACCTTATCTTACTTAAGTAAAGGTGGAGGAGACAGTTAGCACCAGAAGAACTTTATGGAATTGCTCCAAATTACAGTTGTTGTTTGGATGAAACTGATTAATAAAGTCAGAGAAATCATTGTAGTATTTTTTCGTTTTAGTCTATCCTTGAATCATAAATTACTTGATTGTGGGCAGGCAAATAACAGAGTAAAAACACTGCAAACGCTCATCTCATGGCAGTACTTTCATGTCATTACATCTTATGTAGGCAAAGATCTCCCATGGTTACCGTGTTTTGGTTCACATTGTCTGTTGTGCGAGTGCCAGCAGTCTCTGTTCACATGTCAAGAAATGAACAATGATCTCATTAGGTGTGTTTGTCACTATTTAAGTTAGATTGAATTCATCAATTATTTCTAGAGATTTTGTGTGGATGATCATAAGAAAATTGAAACGACAATGCACAGGTTAGGAAGTTAGGTTAGATTAGATTCTACTAGGTTCTGTGTATTCTTGCTTCCATTTTCGTGTTCAGTATCATGGAATTAGTATCTCCAGAAATTTTGGTTCAAATGCACATGTTATTTCTGGTGCTGTCTCCTCCACCTTCACCCTTACTTCTGTTGGTAATTATTCTGCATACACCAACAAATAATTTAGGCATGAACAATATTTTTTAAATGCAGTTTTCATGCTGAATATAGTGGTGATAATAAAGGTTAGGGGAACTACATAATACATAGATTTGTTACTTTAACTACCCTGGTCCCACCAAAGGTGGGCAGGGCTTCGAAGCAAGGAATATATGGAATAGGAACATAACTACAAAAACCTAACCTAATATGTTCATTGTATTCATTTACTGGGTAATTATTCCTCAAACACTGGCATATGATTTAGGCTCATTGTCAGTGTTTGAGGAATATTAGCCCTTCTGCTATTTGTCCGGTATTCATTCTGATTACTTGAGGCTGATGACCTAACCAAACAAAATCAAACTAACCTCACCTAACTAAACCTAACCAAACAGAGTAATACTTTAGATGTCAGACTCTTGGGAAGAAGTCACTTTAGGGAAATTTTTTACAGTAGCTGTAGAACATGTTTCTTACCTCATAAATAGAAAGAAATGACTGGAGGAATTGTAAATTTCCTATTTTTTGTTTTCTAGTGTTTTCATTATTAACATGCTTCTCCACAATTCAGGGAGCTGTCAAGGAAGCTACCTTTACTTGTTTATGTATGTGCAAAGATACAGTCAAAGGATCATATACTGTACATTAACTCTTCCATTTACCACCTCCTTTATCACCTTGGTCTGTGGTCCATCCTTTCCAGGGGCTTTAAATTCTTTCAAGCCAACAATTCCTTTCAATTAACTTTCCACCCCTGAGGTATACAGATACATGCTCCTAGGTAGCTACTAGCATGTTATCCACTGTCTCTTGTGTGAACACGTATGCAAAGAAATCATTTAGGGCATCTGCTGTCTGTATATCATGCTCCAGGGCCACATTCATTACATCCATTAGAAGGCCAACAGTATCTTTGGTTTTCGTTTTGCTCCTGGTTCATACAGTATATATGCATAAAAAGACTTGCAACCGTATTATTAAACAACATCTTCCCTTGAAGAGGGTCGTCGTGTTTCAACCCGAGTTTTAAACTAAATGAGTCCTGAGGGACACCGCAGTACAGTACTTAATGGGGTGGTGTGGCGGTAAAATTAACTAATTCCAATATTATAAATTAATTTTATTGGAATTAGTTAATTTTACCACCACACCACCCCATTAAGTACAATACTGTACTGCGGTGTACCTCTCATTTAATTTTAAACTCGGGTTGAAACACGACGACCCTCTTCAAGGGAAGATGCTGTTTAATAATACGGGTGTTGGGATCTTTCTTTATGTATTAGGCTAGCTTCATCTGGAAGTGCTGCTTAGCTGATCTAATTTCTTGATTGGCTACATTTAGGGCTCATTTGTAAACTATTTAATCCATATGATGTTTTGTGCTCCAGTATTTCTTCCACATGTGATATTTTCTTTTGGTGGTTTTCCTGAATTTGTGATTCATCCACCCAGTCTTATTCCCTCACTTCTTTGATTTCTGGGGTATGCATTGATTTACTGTTGTAGAGGGCAATTTGTAATAAGTACAGTGGTAATGAAATATACACCTACAGTGGTCCCTCGGTTAACGAGTTACCTCCCATAAGATTCTTAAATTCGGTTAACGAGCAACCCCTCGGTTAACGAGTTTCTTACGAGCCGACCTCAACAAGTTTTGGCTTGCACTGGGCGGTCAACCAGCTGTAGTATTAGTCCGCCAATACATTCATCGGTTCTAGGGCTTAAATTCCTTACTATTTAAGTAAATATCAAGAAGTTTATACTATTCAATAATTTTAAAAGTTTAATATTAAATTTTTTAGTCATTTTAACAATTATTGAACGTAATTGAAGGTAAAGTGACTAGTTTAATGCGCGGCATCCAGCCTCTTAACACAGCAAACAGGCGTTAGTCTCTCTCTGTTTTCACTGGAGGTAACATCTTGCTTGAGACTCTCTTCAACTAAATGCTTTTTTTCTGTGTTTCCAAGCAAATTATTGGTCATTTTGACATTTATTTTACATATTGACAATATATAGCGCAGTGCACTGAAAGTCCTCAGAAATTATTTTGAAATCTTACCAATATCGTGGGCATTTTAAGGTCATTTTGAACCCATGTGCACTTTGATATTAAGAGTTATTACTGAGGTCACTTTTTACTATACAAAAACCTCTGAGTGCAATATGTACTGCAATAAAAAAAAAGGATTGAAATTTTCTGATGAAAGGGGGGCAGGGGATTTTGACCCCAGTACACCCATGAATGGTGCAATAATATAATGGCTTACACAGAAATGTACTCTTAGATTCCATACAGTCATTTTATAAGTAAAAAAAAAAAATTGTTTCACATTTTATTATGAAACTGCATATAAACTGCACCAATACCATTTTGTTTACCCCTACTCCAAGCAGGTGTTTGAATCTCAACCACAGCTGCTAGTTTGTTTTCATTCACTGGAGTTACTACAAGGCTTCAGGAGAATAATCTGTATCTCCAGCAAATGAATAGCTCCAGCAAGTAGTTATATGTAATGGTTACCCCTCATGTAATGAGGATGGCCGGCCCAAGGGCCACCTAGGCGTGAATTTGTTTAAGGTGTAGAAGCTGTTGCCAACACCACAATCACACCCTAAATTAACGAGTTGCATGAACCAGTGTCAAGGAATAGTCTGAGAAGACCGGACGCCTCGCCAACTGCAATGGCTAACCATCACCCCGGAACACGATACGCAAATCGATTAACATCCAGGTTCCCAATTACTGCTGGGAAGATAGACAAATGCCATAAAGAAGCTTGCCCATAGTGTCACCCTGCCCGGAGATCAAACCCGGGTCTGCTCGCTTGCAAGGCGAGCATGCTGACCATTACACCACAGGTCACATCACAAAAATATGGGGTATGTTTCTTCTCACTTAATATGTTTTGCTATTGTTTAATGCTTTTTTTATCTCTTATGATTTCCAGGAAACTACTTCAGCAGTCATTTTATAATGGGAGGGGAACGGTTTGATACAGCTCAGCCAGAGATGTATCTCTTTGGTGAGAACATGGACGTCAACTTTTTAGGATCACGTCCTGCTCCTGTAAGTTAATTTTTACTGTACAGTATAGTGTATAATCTGTGGTTAGCAAATAAATGCTTCTATCTTTTATCCATGTGAGATTTAGTTTACAGGTAGTTTCCGTAAAACCCATGCTATGTGTGAAATTGTGATACCGGTACGTATAAGAAACTATTTTTCCAAAAAGAAACAAATTATTTAGGGGGATGCTTTCGTGGCTGGGAATTTTGAAGGTACCTAGGCTGAATTTTCAAACAGAAACACCTATAAGTTGATAATAGATATGAAAACAATTTATAGGTGTGTGCATATTCTCATTCTCTTGGCTCTTTATTGACTGTTGTTCCTTTACCACGCTCCTGTCATTTAGTAATGTTAAATATTACCTCTAAAATTACATAATTTCTTGTTTCTTGATATTAGGTGTCCTTAGCGAATGTCGGGTAGGTCTTTCTGTATTCATTATGCACAATATTATGCTATTTCTAAAGAAATAAATACTGTACTGTACATACTCAATCATCATCAGCCATTTTCTGTGCTTGCGTGGGTTAGCCGTGATTACCCAATGTTATGATGTCCCGGTTGCTATCAGGCAATTAAATTTGAAGCAAGTCTTACGGTTGAATACTGATATCCTTCCATATTGCCAACCCACTTTTACAGAGCGGGAACTGGGCATTAATCGTAGAACATCCAAGTGTCCTCTTAATGACAAGACAGGGTCGCAAGTCCCAAAGACAATCAAAGGTTGTCCTCCGTAATACATACAGGAGGTACTATAAACAACTCTTACTAATGCACATACCAGTAACAGTTAACACATTAACCATTCCTACAGAAGATTACCATTTGTCATTCATGCCAGTAGTGCATTTAGAAGATTCTCATTGATTTCTTCTCAGTACATGCAGTTTGATTATTGGTCATAAAATGAGGAGTACTTGTACTCTTGAAAGTACAGTAGTAGGCATGTAAGAGTGACATCTAGTTGGCCTCCCAACCATTATCCTACAGGCTAAGAAGGGATTTATCTAGTATTGTACAGCAGTGTACTATTGTTAAGGTGTGACGCATCTCTGACATGTCATGGATAACATACTAGGTGTATTTATTTTTTAATTATTGTAATTTGTATTTATTTTCAGTTTCCATACCCAGCTCCAACTGCAAATGAACCGAGCAAAACTCTAAAAGCACTTATCAACATTAGAAAGGAGAGTTTACGTTTTGTCCGTGCACCTGATGAATCTGCTACTCTAAAAGAACTTGATGACACTACTGCAGCATCCAGATTCAATATTGAATTTACATTTGACTGTGATGTGCGGTGTGCAATCACCATCATGTACTTTTGCTCAGAAGAGGTCACAACCAGTGGCATGAAGTGAGTTCTGAATATGAGTATGGATGTTTCATCCCCTCTAACTATCTTTGAGAGATTTCAGTAGATTTATTGCCTCAGGTTTTACTTGTGTAACATATGTCATATCTGGATGAATGCCTGTGGTCTGTTTGTTCAGATCATCTTCTGTCTCAATAACATCATTCACTACTGAAGCAAACAGGCTAGTGTCTTTTCAATACAGTATACACTATACAGTACCATATTTATGGTTCTGTAAGAGTAATATACAGTATAGTCTCGGTTTACGCGGATTTCCTTTACGCGGTTGGTCATTTACGCGGCACCTGGCCAGACGTGCCAATTATTAGTTACGCTGTACATTCCAGCATTTACGTGGGAAGCGGCGCGGACAAGGTGCGCGCTAGGTCACCCTGACGTCAGATGACGTTTCAGACTGTGATTGGGCCACGTATCCTTTCCACCCAAGCACCCTTGCCGCCGAGCGCTGTGATTGGTCTATTTAACCTTGCTTGCCCAGTCAACAAAACATTTCCGAGTTCTTCACCCACCACCCACCACGGCCAGCCCAAGTCAGTGATAGTGATAGTGAGGATATGGACTTGAGGGGTTTGACAAAGAGGCCCTGCAAGCCTCTGTGGTGGATAGTGATACAGGTGATACAAGTGATACAGGTGAGGGCCAATAATCTGCCCTCTGCCTCGGAACCAAACCCCCGCCCAGCCATCTCTTCTACTAACGTAAATGTTAAAAAACCTAATATTATTGATATTTCTCTTAAATATTAATTGTGTGTGCATACCATCATAAAATTAAGATGTTATTTTTACTACAACGTACGTACAGTGACCCCTCGTTTAACGAACGCCTCGGTTAACGAAATTTCGGTTAACGAACTGCCTTCCATAAGGATCTTCAATTCGGTTAACGAACAAAAATTCGGTTAACGAATTTCTTACGAACCGACCTCAACATGTTTTCGCTTGCACTGACCAGGCAACCAGCTTTAGTGTCAGTCCGCCAATATACATTAATCGGTTCTACTGCTTAAATTCCTTACTATTTTAGTAAATATCAAGAAGTTTATACTATTCAATAGTTTTAAAAGTTTAATATTCAATTTTTTAGTCATTTTAACAAATATTGAACATAATTGAAGGTAAAGTGACTAGTTTAATGCGTGGCATCCAGCCTCTTAACACAGCAAACAGGCGTTAGTCTCTCTCTGTTTTCACTGGAGGTAACATCTTGCTTGAGACTCTCTTCAACTAAACGCTTTTTTCTGTGTTTCCAAGCAAATTATTGGTCATTTTGAAATATATTTTACATATTGACAATATATAATGCGGTGCAGTGTTGATTTAAAGAAAATAATCTTGAATTACACCAAGAGAGCTAAAATTTTATGGGTGAAATGGCGCCATGGGGTGACTTCTCTTCCACCCCAATGCCTTCTCTTCTTCCTTCTCCTCCACCCCCATTCTAAATCCCATCATCATCATCATCATCATCCAGGAGCCTTCTACATACACACCGCAAAGTAAGTGAACCTTTCTACCATTTTTGTTGAATTTAGGAAATTTTCGGTGAGCTGGAACCAATTACCCAAAAACCCATTGAAACAATGGTTTCGGTTAACGAACTTTTTGGTTAACGAACGACCTTCTGGAACGGATTGAGTTCGTTAACCGAGGGGTCACTGTATTGTGTCGGAAAAAGGGTAGTCTGGGGGTCGGCCCAGTCTCTATTTCAATTAATCCCATATGTTCTGTTATTTCGATTACACGTTTCTCGTTTTACACGAACCTCCACGGGTTTAATTGACCGCGTAAACCGAAACTATACTGTATATATTTGTTTACCTAGTGCTTGTCTAGTTTTCTCTGAAAGTTCAAGATATTGGGAGACCTAACCACCAGTTCTGGTGAGCTGTTCACTCATCTACAGTGCAATATCAAGTTGTTCTGCTCCGTGTGTGGTCATAACTTGAATAACTTGAAACATGACCTGTGGCATTACTGTTATCTATTGTCACTGCAGTACTTGACATGCTTCTTTTGTGGTATAATTCTTGTATCATTTAAAATGTCTTGCCAGTATCACCATGGAAAGTGGTACACTGTCAATGGAACCTTTAGTTTTCCCAGAGCCTTCAAAAATCATTTTCCTCTTAGGTATCATTTTCGTTTTTTTTTTTTTTTTTTTTTTAATCAGACCTTTGAAAATCAGACCCTTATTTTCACTAATAGAATGATTTCTACTGTAGGAAAATAAAATTTTTAAGCTTTGTCTAAATATTTATTTTATTTTGCAACAGCTACACTCCACGTGACCCAAGTATGAATTCAGAAACATACCACTACAAGAGAGGGGCAAACCAGCAGTTCTCTCAAGTGTGTCATGTCTTTGATCCTTCTCTGTATCCTGAAGAAGAGCTTTTATACAGCTTTGACAGAGAGGTTTTACCCATTGTCATTTATTGTGTTGCAGAAGAAGGAGAGGGTAAGCAACTTTAAAAAAGAATTCTTGGCATATATTAATAATAGTGTATAACAGAAAATTATTTTATTTAATCTTATGCCACCATAATGTATATATTTTTAGTAAGGTTTTAATCCTTTATCTTTGCAGATCCCCGTCAGTCCCATGTTACTTTTGCAGTTGTGGAAAAACACAGTGATGGCTATGCATTAAAGCCCTTAAAACAGAAATTGTTTGTAGATGGCCTCTCGTATCTTTTACAAGAAATCTATGGCATAGAAAATAAGAATGCAGATAATTGTAAGGTTAGTTGTGAACTCATTACATAGAAATTTTATACAGTGGTAGTTCAGAACAGTATTATAAAGTATAGTAAGTTAGAAAAATCATTTACTGTATTTCAGCAGAAGAGAAGTCACTTTTCCAATGTTAAGGAAGGAAAGAATTGCTTGACATTTATGACTGGGAAAAGCATGTGAATCAAGCTCTAGAAGAGTGATGCAAAAGGTATTGAAAATAAGTACAGCGGTAACGCGCATAACTCTCACCAATATGTTAAGGGTTTGCGCCTCAACCCGGACACACGTGAGAAGGGTGTTATCCAGTGTGACCCTCACTACCAAACACCACAGGTTTCCTGGTACGCGGTTTCCTCCTGTGCTAACACTGGATAGAGCGCCCTAACAGCTAGTAAGCTGATAAGTGCGAATATGATAAAAAAAGGTGGGGGGATAAATGGGAAATTGTTGAATAATTTAGAACTGGGCAGTAGGAGGTAGGTGAAGACCAAAAAGTAGATAAAGGAATGTGAAAAACAATAGAAGCGAAGGAAATGAAGATCTAGAAAGCAGTGATGGGTGAACATGGCAATGGGGGCTTTATGAGGATGTTGTAACTGTATGAATTGAATAACAACACATGGTCAACATAGTCAATGCTTGCTTCTAGTTTAGACCACACAGCAATGGAGGGCGAGAGATCCAACTCAACCAAAAAGTCTAGATGATTAAAATGTGTACATTGGGTCTTTGCTATAATACGTGTACAGTGGGTCTTTGCTATAATACAAGTACACGTATTTTTAACTTTTATCAGGTTCAAATCCCAACTCTTATATATACTTTTTCCTTGGAATAAGTCACTCTTGATATTATCAGTCATTGTAATTGTGAGAGAGTAATACATTACAGTCTTGCTGAATTTAAAAAAATTTCCACTCACCCAAAATATTTGCCAAATTATAGGAATTCCCTGTATCTAACATTTGAAATGATTGAATGAAAGTTACATTATAAAACATAAATAAATGACTGAAGGAATTTATTGGAATTGGAAGTAACAACTGTAATTATTAAAACTACTGGGTAGAGTTAAAACTATAGTACAGTACTATAGTTCAATAACCCATCACTGCAAATTAGTCACAATCAAGATCATCCAGGTTATTGTTACTCTAATTTGGTTGGCAGTTCATCATTTCCCCTTCCATCAAGTCTTCCTCCTCTTCATGATCTGTATTACACTCGGTCTCATTAGTGAGAGATTCTAATTTGTATGTCAATTCTTCCTCTCTGGAGGTAGATGGTGCAACAGCTGCACATCTGAGATAATCCATGTGTTTCCTCTTCTGCTTGGTACCTGTCTTGGGTTGGGTCCAAAGTGTTACTGCTTGGGTGGGGTTAAAGTCCTCGATTTCAGGTGACTGCAGCTTGACAGTTAGTAGGTCACTATGGGTATTAGTACATGAAAAACTCATACTCCAATCAAACTTTGTAAAGTTCATGACACTGAAACCTCACTCACTCTAAACAGTTGAGGATGGGAGAGTAAGAACGAGGTCAATCAGTGCAAGCATGTTAGGGCAGTCCTGACCATTCTCCCTATTCAGGTGTGGCCATGTCACAGTCTTTGGTCTCTTCCAAGCTGTTGCCCATGTAAAAACTAGTCTTCAGCTTTACCCATTCCCCAGATACTTTGGATGTATGTCCACCTTCTGTTGTTGTAGGATGATTGGAAATGATCAACGAGTGTTGCCAGGGTCTCCTTACTAAAGTCCTTTTCATTTTGCTTTCCTGCATCACATTTTTCATCATTTTATTTATTTTTCTCTCTTCGTGGAGGGCTCTGAAACATTTGCAAGGTAGTGCCACATTTTCATCTTGCAAACTTACGTGTCACGCGATGAAGACTGAAACTCAGATGCTGTGTACTGATTTTTTTCTCAGTTTTCTTTGTGGACAGGAACAAATGTTCCATAAAATGGAAACAGGTAGCTGCAAAGAACATACAGATGCATAATTGTTATTAATAAAAAGAGTGGTTAAAATGCATTTGCTTATGAGATAATACTTTTTTTATTACAGTATTTTAATTGAAAAAATATATACCCCCTGCAGTGTATTTCGGTTTTTACATAAGACCATTTTTTTCTTTATAGCCAAACAATGTTAGACATTTTCACTTTTGCATGCAGCAAAGTTACCACGTGCCCGGCGGGCTAGTACATATAAAATTTAACTCGCCCTAAAGGTTTTCCACTTGCCTCGGGTGAGTGAGTTTCTGAAGCCCTGATTATACTTGTATACTTATACTGTACTGCATGGTATCTTTTGAACCTTCCCAGTCATGGTACTTTTCCTCCTCTCCCAAACTTTTCCATTTTTGAACTTGCTTTGAATTTAATTGTGTATAGTATATATATATTATATTTTACTGTTATACTCATCATGGATGTACTGTATTTTAGGTTTCAACAGAGGAAGATACTGAGGACAACGGGGCTGAATGTGTTATCTGCATGTGTGACCTGCGTGACACTCTAATCCTGCCATGCCGTCACTTGTGTCTGTGTAACTGCTGTGCTGACTCTCTCAGGTACTTCAGAAATCTGATTGTCTCATATGTGCCATCCTCCATTATAGTAGGAAATGGCTTGGAAGGGTGAAAGATGTTACTTGAATACTGATATTGTATACAGTACAGTACAGAGGTTTATGTATTATCGTTTTCCTTTTTGTGCTAAATTTTGATTAATTGTTGCCTAAACTTAAGTGATGACTTAAACTAGTACATGTTACCTACAATTATTTAATTACAATAGCAATAATTCAATATATCCCGATGGAATCGGGAACTAAGTGAAAACAGACCATTTGTGCAGTGTCGAACCCATTCACTTGGTGGGAGGTATTGCCACATTTACTCATGATAAATGTGTGTTGATGCTGTCATCATCTACAGAAATTCTTTATATTATCTAGTCTAGCTTTTGATATTACATCATGTTAGGATATAAAAATTAGATTAATACTGTATAGTAAATGAACAGGTAAGCCCAAAGAAAAGGCAGTACGTATCTTATATTCCTACACTACATATACACATATATCATAAAAATGTTACATAATTGACATTTTTTATTGCCTTATTTGAAATCAGCACCACAAAATTAATAAAGTGCAGCATATTTGAGCCGTGTTACCGAACCCTTGTCAACTAGTGTAATCGTCGGTTAATGGGACGTCGGTTTTTGGGGTATACCTGTACTGTATTGTTTCATCAGATAATTTTTCCATAAGTGTTATTGTTGTATTAAGAAATGTTGTATTCTATATTCAGGTACCAAGCCAACAATTGCCCTATTTGCCGTGCTCCGTTCCGAGCTCTCCTGCAGATTAAAGCCTTACAGAAAAGTTCTGGAACATGTACCAATCCACAGCCAAACTCAGAGGTAGGATTATTTAACAACTTTACAATTCAGTATCTTATTGCCATTCACTAGAGCTGGGTTGGTTTGTAAAATTTACTATCCAGACATCCAGAAATTTTATGTTATTGGATAAATGATGTCCAGCATAAGAATTTCATACTATAGAATTACATTTTATGCTTTAATAGTATTTTATACCAAAGTACCAAGAGAAGCTTAAAAATCATCCAAGACTTCTTTGTAAATTTATACAGTTCTCATATTAAGTTAACTTATTCAGCTGTAAACATATGTTGGGAAAATTAAAAAAAAAAAATACTATTAATAATGAAATTTAAGGTTTCAGACTCAAAGTGACATTTTAAGTAATGTACAGTACAGTACTGTATATTGATTTTGACACCCAGTATCAGTTGGCAGAGCAAATAAATATGATTTCTTTAAAAAAAAAAGTCTTAAGTAAAAAAAATTTTTCATGGGGGGAAAGGGTGATTCAGGGGCGGATCCAAGGGGGGTCTGGCCCCCCACTTTTCATCAGAAAATTTCAGTATTTTTTCTTTAATGCAATATTGCACTCAGCTGGGTGGGCTCGCTGTGCTCACCCTGTTCCTCCACCCACAACTTCTTGGACCCCCCTTTTGATATACCTGGATCAGCCCCTGTGATTGCAAAATGTATTTAATATTTAAATATTTTTACTGTATCTCAATATATGAACTATTGAATTGATAACTGGGTAACCGACCCAGCTCTAATTAATGGGGTGAACTGCACTAAATCCTGTAGAACACTTGTCTAGTGGGGTAAGTGATGTTTCACTTTCTCTTGACCCTGTAAACTACTTTACATACAATATTCCCATAAAGTTCGTGTCCCTTGGAATCTCGCACTGACAAGTCCAAGTCGCTGGCTATATGCTGTCGTGTTTCTCACTACTACAGCTCACTATGACTTTATGGACCTTTTACACTGTTTTTTTATTACAGTCATCCCTTGGTTATCACGCCTAATTGGGACCCCGCCGAGTGCGTGATAACGAAAAACGCGATAACGAAAGTACAGAACCTATCGGATTTATTCTAATTGGTTCCAGGCACCCAAGACCCAACCTCAAGTTTCCCATTTTACGACTATTTAGACCCACTAAATATGTATATATGATATTATGGTAAATATCATAAACACACATAGGCATGGCTAGGTTTATTACAAAGTGATGAAAAGGGTATGCTTAATACTGTAGTCCATAAAACATGTAGCTATGTCTTTCTTTATTTGAGTCCCTCATCATAGCAGTCCGTTTTCTCTCGCTTCAGGACGCCTGAGTCCTCCGTTTTCTCTCAATCTTAGAGTGCACCAGAGACTTCGTTATTCCTTAGTAATGACACAGAATTTGAAATTGCAACTGGGATTGCAATTGTTGAGGCAACTTAGATATGACTGATTATAGTTGGAACATTCAAGATCCATTGTGAGTGAAGATGAAAGCTTCAACTGTCTTTATGGTTGGTAAAACTTGTCAAGTAAGTGAGTGTCAAGTCTGTCAGTATGAGTGGCATGTGTGAGTGCTTGTGTCCCCCATCAGAGGAGTCCGTTTTCTCTCGCTTCAGGACGCCTGAGTCCTCCGTTTTCTCTCAATCTTAGAGTGCACCAAAGACTTCGTTATTCCTTAGTAATGACACAGAATTTGAAATTGCAACCCCAATTGCAACTGGGGTTGCAATTGTTGAGGCAACTAGATATGTCTGATTACAGCAAATGTGTTATTGTCAATTTGTAGTTGAAAGATTTTATCCTCAATGGATGTAGGTTAACATTACACCTGGAGGCAAATGCGTGATAACCAAATTCTCGGCAAGGAAAATGCGCTATAACGGCAGGTGGGCAGATTTTGATGGAGGCGTGATAACGAAAATCGCGATAACCGAGTGTGCTATAACCAAGGGACGACTGTATTATTAATTAAATTGACCTAATTTAGTACAAAAGGATATACTGTATTTTACGGCATATAAGACACACGGCCATATGAGACGCATCCCCCATTTTAGCAGCTAACTCGTGTCCAAATAAATGTATTTTCCCTGTATGTGTTTGCCCTAAGGACAAGTATTTCTTCTACTTTTTCATAATATATATGTAGGATGGTGTGTGCATGCAACTGAGTAAAAATTCATGAAGAAAATTACGTACAGTAGAACGTCGATATAACACGAGATACATTCCAAGAGAGGTCACTTTAAAACGAATTCGCACTCAAGCGAAGTGTTGTTTCAATGGAATAATGTAGTTTGGTACTTGAGAGAAACACAAAATACTAAAAAGACTGAGAGTCTACCCAGATGCACCTCAGTCCATCTCCTAAAATAAACAAAACATTGCTTTTTGTAGTATTATGTTAAAACAAACACTCTTAAATCAACACAGCTAAAATTATGGGACGTGAAATGGTCTGTTTACTGGCGATCAGCTGATGGGAAGATTGGGGGGGGGGAGGAGGTGAGTTGATATGTTTGACAGTTGATGCCAAGGTTTAGTAGTGCTTATTTATTTATCTGTCCTTAAGAGTGACTTAAGTTTTTCTCTAATAAAATGTCACTAAACTGACCTGGGAGAGTATAATTAACATTGCTCTAATTCTTATAAGATAGTAATTAGTTTGAATATAAACATGCTATAGTTCGCATTAGACATACAAATTTTAGTTCTAATTAATTTTATTACAAAGGGCTAAAAATTTTATCTCTTGAGCAAAATATATAATGTTTATATTCAAATTATTCGCTGTCTTGCAAGAATTCTAGCAATGCAAATTATATTCTCCTAACTTTAGACTGTGACATTATATAAGATAAAAACTATAAGCCTATAACCACCCAACCCTGGCTGGGAAGATGGGAGGGGGGGGGATGTGACAGTGACACTTTTGACAGTTGGGGCTGAAGGTCTAGTGAGGTATTTATATATTTATGTCCTTTAGATTGAGTTTGTTTTTGTTTTTTATAAAATGTCACAGAAGTGACCGGGGAGAATATAATCTACATTGCTGGAATTCGTATAAGATAGTGATTAATTTGAATATAATCATGCTATAGTTTGCACTAGACAAAAATTTTAGTAATCATTTAGTACATGTACAGTACAGTCAACCCTCACTTTACGCGGTCCCACATTCCGCGTTTCCACGTTTACGAGCGGTGCCCTGCCAGAACCCAGGATGCTCACATTCCGCGGTGGGTGTACCCCTTTACACAGGTGAAGTATAATTTTTTTATTTAGCTCATAAAATTCATACAAATTATCCGGCCAGAATATAATTTACATTGCTGGAATTCTTACAATTTGATGATCATTTTGAATATAAACATCATAGATTTTGCATTAGACTTACAAATTTTAGATGTAATGTTTACTCTGAGTAAATATGTTATCTTTTGTGAAAAATATATGACATTTATATTCAAAATATTCCTGGTCTTACAAGGAATCCAGCAATGTCAATTATATTATCCTAACTTTAGTTTGAGGAATTATTTATTACTATACCTGGTTTTCCCCCCAAAATTTCTCAGAGGGAAGAGCCAGCGAGTGTAGTGTGAGAAGAGGGGGAGGGAGTCGAGTCCATTATTTGAATGGACATTAACTTGGCGACTGTATTTCTCTATTTCTCTTAAGTATTAATTGTGTGCATGTACCATCATAAAATTAAGATGTTATTTTTACTAGAACATAGGTATTGTGTTGGAAAAAGTGGAGTTTGGGGGTCAGCTGGTCTCTATTTCATTTAATCCCATATGTTATGTTATTCACTTTACGCGGTACCCTGTGGGTTACATTAACCGCGTAAAGTGAGGGTTGACTGTACAGCTTTGCTCTTAGAACAGTGTAGCATGCTCAGAGAAACATTAGGTGCGAATTTTAAAATATGATGCGCCAGATTGACTCGTGCAAAATAGGAAAGATTTGCTTTATATTAAAACATTGTCCTTAATTGTGGGTGTCGCTTTAAATCAATAATCTTAAATTGAATCGCTTTTAATCGACGTTCTACTGTATATCTACCTAAAAATACGAGTTGAAAAACCACCATAACACCAGTAGTCTGGTGGTTATAGTGGCGAGTCTAACCTGGCCAGCAATGTTGACAGATGCAAATGTGAAAAGAAAATTTTCTGTAAATTTTCATTTATCAAGTACAAGTATTTGTAGATTTAAAAATAAATGTTGCAGGTATGGCATTAATTGATTGTAATGCTTGTAAGAGTTCAGAAATGGTTACTGCTTAGCTACCTCTGAAGAGTTGGGTGTCTGCCATATGGACGTTAATTGTCTCAGGTTATCATAATCATTACAGTACGTAGTTATAAATTGAGCTTTTATTTATGCAATAATTATTTTTTTAATTAATTAAAATAATAATAATGTGTTTAAATAAGCAATATCATATTTTTAATTCTGAAGTTGGGTTAGGTAGAATTTAGCTTACTGGAGACTGTATCTAGGAAATTCATTAGCTTATGGAAGACCTCAACTTCACATGTAAGATGCAGACTAATTTTTGGGGGTCCATTTTTCGGCCCAAAAGTGCATCTTATATGCTGTAAAATACCGTAAATTTACTGACGACACTAATGAGCTCGTAGCAGTGGTTTGGAAGTAGAATGGTGGATGAGTGGAACAAGTTACCAAACATCACTATTAACTCAAACACACTGGGTAGCTTCAAATATAGGTTGGATGGATATATGAGCAATAGGGGTTGGGTGTAAACGGGACTGCCCAGTATGGGCCAATAGTCCCGTTGCAGTTTCCTCCATTCTATGTTCTTATGTAATGCATATGCCAGTACCCCTAATTACACTAATTCTTCAGGGGGGGGGGGAATTCTGCATTGTAAAATGTTTCACCCCAAGTCATTTTTCTCTGGAGCACATCCCCGACGTATGATGAGGACCCCTGTAATGTTAAGTGAGAGGATCTTCTGAAGATTAGACACCCCAGCTTATTTTATCTGAAGATTAACCAACCTAACCTAACCTAACCTAATCTACCTTAACTTCACCTAAACCCTGCAGGTAGTGTTACAGTGGTTAATCTTCTTGTGAAATAAGGCTTTGTATCAAATTTAAAGATGATTCCTGAAATATGATAATAACTGAATTTGCATTACAGTACAGCTAGACATACCTGGTAAAGCTTATAAGTTACAATTATGTAAAATGATTCCAATCCTTGATCGTTATCTCAATATTTCACATAAAAATGAACTGCAAGACAGGATTCCACAAACAGATGGACGCTAGACTTCTACAAGAATAAGATTTTGGTAGCCTTAATATATATACAATATAGAATAAATTACTCACTATCATAACACTAATTCTGCTTGTTGTTTGACATGCTAATTCAGCAAGTAACTCACATATTCATTAACAAGGTAACTCAATATTAAAAAGTGTTTTTAATAGGATACAGCCCCACAGTTGCCAACACATGCATTAACTAACATTAGCACTCATTGCTTCACTCTTGCATGTATGCATTTTACAGGGAACAATTATGTGTGTAAACAGTTGACAATGAATTTCATTTCAAAGTTCTTTTATTAAAAATAACTAGAATATTTCTTAGGTAATACTGATTTCAAACAACTTCCCTGGTCAGGCAAGTTATTAAGAGTGTGTACTGATGCTACTTTGGTGAATATTTATGTGCTACTATTGTAGTGTTGAGCCCTGACACCTGTTTGAAATTGCAATAACATTTGTAATTATTGTGCCAACTTTTGGTTGTATGTTTATTATTGAATTTAAGAAACCTAAATGGACTAAATTAGTAGGCATTTTAAGTACTGGTGTTGGTTGTTCAATGCAGAAGGGCTGGAAATAATACAGAGTAATCAAAATGTTTAACAAAGATTTTTGCATGTCAAAAGTCATCCTTTGAATGTATGTAGGAATGGTCATTACAAAGTACGTACTGTACAGGGTAGTTGTAAATAGCATGAATTAGGGAGCATGTAGGCTGAAACTAAAGCTTCTTCAAAGTTGTCTTTGTTGAGAAAATAAAATAATAGGTAATGATTGCATGTAAACACTTAACTTTGTGATAATTTTGCAGGGGTCTGTCCTTCTTTCATTAAGATTTTGTACTATGATAACTTCAGACAGCTACACACATAAGTGAATTAAATATATCGCTTACCAGTTCACCTTATGCAATTCAAACTTTACAGTTGGGAAAGGAAATACAGTTATATACAGTGATCCCTCGGTTAACGAGATTTCGGTTAACGAGTTACCTTCCATAAAATTCTTAACTTCGGTTAACGAGCAATCCCTCGATTAACAAGTTTTTTACGAGCCTACCTCAACATGTTTTCGCTTGCCTTTGGCGGTCCACCAGCTGTAGTATTAGTCCGCCAATACAGTAATCGGTTCTAGGGCTTAAATTCCTTACTATTTTAGTAAATATCAAGAAGTTTATGCTATTCAATAATTTTAAAAGTTTTATATTAAAATTTTTTAGTCATTTTAACAATTATTGAACATAATTGAAGTATAGGAAGCTAGTTTTTTGCCCTCCATACAGCCTGTCAACACACCATACAGGCGTCAGTCTATGTGTCTTTTCAGTGGAGGTAGCATCTTGCTTCAGACACTCTTCAACTAAACACTTTTTTTCTCTGTTTCCAAGCAAATTATTGGTCAATTTGAAATTTATTTTACATTTTGACAATATATAATGCAGTGCAGTGTTGATTTAAAGAAAATTATCTTGAATTACACCAAGAGAACTAAAATTTTATGGGTGAAATGGCACCATGGGGTGACTTCTCTTCCACCCCAATGCCTTCTCTTCTCCCTTCTCCTCCACCCCATTCTAATTCCCATCATCATCCAGGAGCCTTCTACATACACACCTCAAAGTAAGTGTACTTTACTACCTGTTTTGTTGATTTTAGGCAATTTTTGGTGAGCTGGAACTAATTACCCAAAAACCCATTGAAACAATGGTTTCGGTTAACGAGCAACCTTCTAGAACGAATTGTGCTCGTTAACCAAGGGACCACTGTATCAATATAGTGATCAGGATACAGTAATTGAAAAAAGACATAGTTTATGGTGTGCTGTACAGTATCTGTCGTACAGGTACACCACCGTTTTTCCTGCACTCTTGGTTCCAAAGCCTTGTCGGATTATCCGCTTTGCCGGACCAACCAGGTTAGGTAATAATAACTCAACAATACATTTCTGACCCACTAATTATACACCTCCCGTGTATCTAAAGCACCATGGACTACTAGAAACTTAAACTTAACAAATATTAAATGTAAGTTAAATGTGAAAAATCCATAATTTTGAGCAACATTACAGAACACACTTTGTACTCTTGTGCAAACTATGTGATGTTTATACTCAAATTAATCACTATATTACAAGGATTCCAGCAATGTAATTTATATTCTGCTAAGTCTAGTTAGCTACATTTTATAAAATAAAAACTTTAAGCCTAAAACTAGCTTCACCCAGGCTGGGAGGGAGGGAGGGAAGTTAAGTGCCCCCTCATAATTTTGTCCGGACTAAAGGAGGTCCCCGACCATCAGTTGCCGGATAATCGGTGGTGTATCTGTACTGCATCAAATAGGCTGCCAGGTTTATGGGATCCTCTTTCACTCTTCAATAATCATACCCTTGTCCCAGGCATACGATTTTCTTTTTCCAGCAACTATTATGCTGTGTTTTGTCCTCTACACTGCAGGGGTTCCTAACTGTGGACCAGGGTGTATACTGTACTTTCAATATTTTTGTAGTCTGGTAAGAATGGACGGGGAGGGGCAGAACTGATTTGAGTACAACATTAAAATGCACAGTGCAGTTTCTCGTGACAGCATTGCATATCAAGTGATAAAACAGAAAATTATATATGCATATATAATTTTTAACTAGATCAAAAATATACTCAACTTGATTGACAAGTAGAGTGTAAAAACTTATATAGCTTATATTACTGTATATAATTATTAAAATATGTTGATACCTGTATACAGTATTTTATACCTTCATATGTACATTGATATGTGGGTTGTTTTTTTACTGGGGTATTAGTGGGTTGTCGGAATTTCATTGGTTATTATTATTATTATTTCCAAATAATTTTGAGGCCCGGTGGCCACTATTCTGCGGCCCAGTTCTGGTCAATACTGGTGGTTGGGAACCCCTGCTCCACATTATTTAAAGGCAAAATAGTGATATAAGTTTGTCAAAAGTCCCTACACTAACCTTATTTCTTGCCTCCAAGGTCAAGGCAAAAGTGCATCGTGGTAATTACTGGAATCCTTGCTGGAGATTCACTCCACACTCAAATTTATCTACTATTTGCAACTATTATGTCATGCTGAAATTTTTTTTGCTATAATCATACACAGCATCATCACTGGAGAGCTATTGCGAGAGTACAAAAAGTGTCCTAAAACCACAAATAAAGATAAAGTGGTACAAACTAACAGCAGACATGACAAAGACACTGTTGAACACGTGAAGTTTTGAACTTCTCATTAAAGCATTGTGATGAAACACATTGTTAGAGTCTAGTGTAGCCTCGATGAGTACATGGATGGGCTAGATCTAAAGTAAGGTCAGTTTCACAGAGGCTGAGTACATCAAATTTGTGTTATATACTGGTCACTGAAGGTTTTTTGGTGCAAAGGAATATGGCCGATGTAAAAGCTCTTGGTAGAATTTTTTTTTAACCAAATCCATTGTTTCAATGGGATATTGAGTAATTGGTTCCAGCTCACCGAAAAGTACATACAAAGAAAAAAAATGCAGTAAAGTACTTTGAGGTGTGTATGTAGAAGGTTCCTGGTTGATGATGCTGATGGGGATTAGAAGTGGGGGTGGAGGAGAAAGGAGAAGAGAAGTAAGTGGGGATGGAGGAGAAATCACCTTTCAGGGGACCCATGCTTGATGCAGTAATTTTACCAATAAAATTTTAAGTTCACTAGGTGTAATTCAAGATTATTTTATTTAAATCAACACTGCACTGCGCTATATATTATCAATTGTTAACTAAATTTCAGAATGACCAATAATTTTAATGTAAAAATGCAAAAATATTCAAGACACCAACAAAATCGATGTTCACTCCAATGTAAACAAAGCCAAACTGACACCCTGTGGATGAGTCAAGGGGCTGATGGGCACACAAAAAACTAATTCCCAGTACTGCATATATTATCAATATGTTAACTGAATTTTAAAATGATTAATAATTTTAACATAAAAAAATGCAAAAATATTAACCCTTAGGCCGCGGGTGACGTTCCAGAACGTTTGCCTATTTTCCCGCCTTTTAAATGTTGATTTTTTTCTCGATTTAACCCCGCGTGGGGGGTACTGCCAGCAGCACCCTAATCTGGGGCTTAAGGGTTAAAGAGCACAACTTTCTTGTTATTTACTCCACTGGAAACGAATATAAACAGAATAGATTACAGAATTGGCAGACTAGCCCATCAGCTGATTAGCTGATGCTCACAACAAAACGTGTTTGTCGTAAGTATTTTGTTAATCGAAGTTTTGTTCGTTAACCGAATTGGAGACCCTTATGGGAGGTAATTCGTTAATCGAACCGTTTGTTAACCGAGGGACCACTGTATTTTTTTTTTTTTTTTTTAAGTGTTCTACATGTGTTGGCACTGATGTAATTTTGTACAGATATACTGTATTCTTGACTTTTTTTGCTTTTTGTGTTGGATTTGCTTGTAGGTTGAGAAGCCTTTTGTGGTTGTTTCCATCCTCTCTGCTGCATCTGAAGGAGAGGAAGAGGAAGAATGTTTGCATGACATTGGTTATTGGGTATGGTTTCTTTAACTGCATGTTTATTACCTAACATTTACCAATTTTTTGGTAGGTTTGTTACCTATCTTTACACATATGATTTAGTGAATTGCGATAACAGTACACTGTGTGTTACCATTCTAAATATGATTAACCTATCAAATATTTTTAAATATTAATTAATCATATTTTTTTCCTTCTCATTGAATTTTCTACTTAGAGCTTTTTCCAACATTTTTCATTTACAATAGCTTTACCCAATCTGTTGATATATTTTTAGCTTAAATATTCTCATTAGTATTTATTTAATTTTTTTTCTTTTGTACTTCATCACTGATATACCTCAGTTCAGCTGTGGGAAGTTTATCTCATTTTACATGAATATTATATGAAGAAATGAAAAATTGTATCTTATTGTTAGTTGAATGTTATTCACCAGGTACATTATGTATTCAGAAATTACTCATACATTATAAGTAACGTTATATTGAATAATACTGTATCATCCTCTACATGTGTTAGTCAAATGAATTTGTTTGGAAAGTTTATTTGTCTAGTGCTGTAGTTACAAACTTTGTCTCCTGATTGTTGAATTGATTTTATTTTATATCTCAGGGTGGGGACAATGTACCTCCAGGTCATGAGGCAGTTTCTCTCATTGAAGCCCTCAATGGCCCATCTGTGGCTCCTCAGCAGCCCACTGCTCCACCAGCACATGAGATGTACGTCCAGTTGCCTCAGAATGCAACTGATGTGCCAGCACATGACTTGTACGTCCAGTTGCCTCAGAATGCAACTGATTCGCCAGCTGATTCTCACATTCGTAATGAAGCATCCAGGTAACTTAATATTGATTTCATTGCTTAAAGATTGGTGGTATATAACAAAAAAATTCAATGAAATGTGGATTCTGGGTGGTTGCTGCAAGATGGTTGATGACCAACAACAACAGTGTTGCTCAGTTTGGGTTCATTCCCCAGTTTGTGTTCTGTTTTGTGTCTATGTTCTGGACTGTATACGCTTTACAGAATTTGGGTAAATTTAAATTTTTTCCAAATTAATAAATCGCGATATAGAAGAAAAATTCACCATTGGATATTAAACTTAATGTTTTAAGTGGGTGACTCCCAGTAACTCTGATCGCACCACCTCACCACCGCAAGCAGCACTCAACATCATTTCTGGTGAGTTAAATTCGAGTGTTGTGTGCATCTTTTGTCATGTTACATCATGAATGAATCATTGTTTGTGTTTAAAACTGTTTCCCATGAACCCTCACCCAATGTAGAGGTTAGGTTCCTCGAAAACGGCGTGTTGGGCAAAATCACATTGGTCAAACTTGACTTCTTATGGGAAATATGGGGTGGCGGGATCGTGGCCGCGTATGCACAAATATGATAATATTAGAACTAACATACCATAAAAATTAGAAATATTAATGATAAGCATTATAAAATCATATTATTGTCCTCACTGATCCATGGTTAGATGATTGTAACATAACTATGATAACGATGATATCGTAAATGTTGTGAAGCCTTCTGATGATGCTGATTAATGAGGAAGACTTCGATGATGATGAAACTGGAATGATTTTTATTTCTTAAGCTGATGGATCATCAGGATCTTCGGCTTCAGGCTCCAGATCGGCGGATGATATTGATGGTTAGAGTTCATATAGTTCTGGTTCGGCAGACAATGTTGATGGTTGGGGTAACTGTGGCCTCGAGTAGAAGCCTTTTAATTTCTGTTGTTTGCTTTTTCGATGGAAATCTTCCAAAATTTCTCTGTATGGCGCACAAATATCATCAAGGGGCCTTTTGAACTTTAAACTTCTCTCCATTATTGGATCTATATAGAAACATTTCTCACCAAGTTCAATTGCTTGCAGGAGGAATTCAGAGGTTGCCTTTCGGTTTTATGGGTTCCACTTCTGCATCATCATCACTACTTTTGCTGCCATCTGCTATATGCTCTTCAAAACCCTCACCTCCAATTTCCTTTGCATATTTCACTATTTCTGCGATTTCTTGTCAACCGTTGGAAATCCCCTGAAATAGTGAACAATTTCAGGCCGAAGTTGGTGCCAGCAAGCGTTCATGGTGGAAGGCTTCACGACATCCCAAGACATTATTATAATGTCAAGGCAGAGTTTGATGTTAAATGCCTTCCAGAATTCCATCAGTGTTTCAAATGCACCAGCATCCATTGCTTCAGTTGCTCACCTATAGACATTGCTCATGTAATATGACTTAAATGTCTTGATGACACATTGATCCATTGGTTGTAGCCGGTGGCTCCCTTTCCCAACTGCGAAAATGCCGGCAACTTTAAAACTACCCACAGACATTCGAGGGTGTCATCCGCAAATAAACGAGAACCGCGAAGTAAAAATCCGCGAACTTGGGGGGCATACTGTACTCTCATGTGGCTAGGGAACTGAGTGTTAGGGTTGTTTCCTATTATTTGTTTTAGCCAGTATTTGTATATTATATTAGAAAGAACAATCATGAATGCAAATAATACATATTTTGGATTCTGTGATATGATGTATGAGGTCACTTACAAAAATGAAGCCTTTGAAGAAAGACACAACGAAGGGAAAGGAGGAGGCAGCGGGGAGAGAGAAGTAGAGGGAGAGGTAGTGGAAGGATGTCGAAGAATGAAAAGGCAATAGGGAGTGTGAAAAAGAGAGAAATGAGAGTAAACAGATATAACGAGACAAATCTCACAAGAAGAGGTTATTACATGTAGGTAGAATATTTATAGTAAGAGGAATGTAAAGAGAGGAAGTATGGTAGCGTGGCTCGAGGGTGTGGGGATGACTACGTATATTAACACAGGCTCAGTACAAGTGTAGTATATAAAACACAACTGTGTGTTACAGCTTTATTTTACTAGTTGCATTGGGGGAATTAATGGGGGAGATGCTTACACAAGGTATGCTAGACTATATGATGTTCGTTTAACCTCACAAGTCGAATGGGCACTTCACTAAGTCGATCGTTGGAAGGTTCGACATCACTGCACTTCTACCGCCTACACAGCCAGCACTTACTTTTACACGTTGTGTTGACAGCACTCTGTCGATGGACCCGGCGGAGACCTCGTTGCCTTTAGTGATGGACTTCTTTGATGAGCGGGATTGGGGACGTTGTTGCTGGCCCTCCTTGGTTATAAGACTCTCTGACGAGCGGAGCTCCAGCCCCTATATATTGGAGGAGCCGGAGGATGACCTCTCCTACTGAACTGGGTGTGTCTTGACCGGGTTGTTAGGTCAACAGGGGTGCAGGCTGATTAGCGGGTCCTTGAATTAACAAGGTCATGACGCCAGGTTGCGTGGCGGTGAGAATTCTGGTTCCCTTGTGATCTTGATCTCCCTTGGGTCAGGTCTGGACAGCAGTTTGCCCAGGTGTGGTCATGTCGCAAGTCAGTAATGCTTTCTAATTATTACCACCCGGGTGTGTCTTGGCCAGGTGTGGTTTCCTTAACACGGTTATATCGTAGGGTTACTCAAGATATGTACTTAGCAGCCGGGGTCAGGTCCCTTGGGTTCTGACCCAGGGTGTGTCAACTTGGTACTCGCTGTTATATGTGTTGTAATTCTCTGGTCTGTAAGCTGTGGTCTGATAATATAATCAATCGTTACACAGAAGGTGGTACATAATGTTTTCGGAAAAAGATTTGGGTAACTTTCAGTCAGTCAGATAAGGATAATTAAAGTAATTCTCTGGGCTGTAAGCTGTGGTCTGATAATCAATCGTTACACAGAAGGTGGTACATAATGTTTTCGGAAAAAGATTTGGGTAACTTTCAGTCAGTCAGATAAGGATAATTAAATACCAGCATCATGCTGGCATTTCATCATCTTTATCGAAGCTGGCAGCATCGATAAAGATGCGCCTACAGTACCACTTATCATGTTTCAGGAGATTAGTCTAATTTGCTTAGCTATTTTCTTGCTTGGTAACACACTCATCCCTCTATACAGTTTGTGAGTACAGCATGTAAGACAAACATACGGTATAGCAACATACCATTGATATTATTGTATGATAGGTTTTTAGTTCATGAAGCTAATATTGCATGAGGTTTGTTGTAAGATATTTCCATAAATATCAAACTATTTGTTTTGCACAGTCTTATTTTCTCGGGATTGTGGTTATTATTTGGTTCAAAAGTGTTATTATGATGTTTTAATATCAGTCTTGTAACTTGCATTGTTTGCTAATATCTTGTCTATTTTATTAAATTTATCCTTTTCATAAATTAAACATTTCAGGCTTTATAGTTAATACTTTAATATATTAAACTATTTAGATGTAGTAGGATAAAATAAATAATGGTTGGATACAATATTTATTACAAAGCAAACCTTTATATCAACGACAAAATTGATTTGTTTTAAACTGATAAATGTAATTACACAAGACTAAACTTATTTATCTGTTATACTTTATTTAGTGTCACAATAGTAATCAGGTCATAAGTGGAAGGAGCATCATATGTGAATCTGGGGCGGGTGAGGGCCAGTTATAACATTAGTACTTTGTCCACCCACCATTCTTAGCAATTACCTCATGCAGTCTGTTTAGGAGGGAGGCTACAGTAGTATACTGTACAGAATTTGTTGCCGATTTCTGCGAAAACCCTCCCACTCATCCTTCGTGTGTTGGAGGAGTTGCTGTGGTGTTTGGTTATCGTCTGTCTCCCATGAGCTAACGATGATTCCTCATACATTTCTACTGGGGTTGAATCACACCCTTTGCTCGGCCACTCCAGAAGTTGTATGTCTGGCTGTTCGTTGAACCATCTTCTGACGATTCTGGTTGTGTGGATGGGAGAATTATCCTGCAATATTAAAGTTAAATATAATTAGGAAAATAATAACTTGGACATTGAATTAATATATCAATTATACTCTTACTTTGTTTTGTTTACTAGTTATAATATTTATAATAGTCATAGTCAGCAATTTATAAATACAAATGTATAATTATATCCACTACAGACCATTAATTAAGAGGTATATGATATTGTGATTCATACCTGCATGAATATAAGTATTATGCGCTCGGTATGTGGGAGAGCATAGGCTCGGACAGAGGGTATCATCACTTCATCCAAAATCTCCAAATATTTTTCACTTAAATTTCCCTTCAATCTCAGCAAGTTCACCCATGCTGTATGCGTTTATCCATCCCCAAATGTTGACTCTCACATGTCCGTTCTTGCCACCTCGTTGATGTTCTGATGTTCATGTCTCATGTTGGGCCGCCGACAGTGGAGAGGACCATGGGTGGCGGAGGCAAATGTCTTCTCATCTAAGATCACCACCTTACCCCAAACGTCTATGCCTTCACCCTCATATTGTTGGGCAAACTGGAATCTGGCAGTATGATGACAATCTTCTAAATTTTCCTTAATTGCCAGAGTCCTGTGGTGTATCCCGACCTCGTGTAACTGGCTTCTCACAGTTCCTGCATAAACGTCAAGTTGAAGCCGTTCCCTAATGGTGGCTGCATTTATAAGTGGAGACGTCTCTGCTTCCACGATTCTTTGATCGTCCGCTGGAGTAGTCTTTCTCTGTCCGCCAGACTTAGATTGGTTTAGGGGGTTTCCACTTTCTTCCCATCTCCACCACCAATATCGCACTGTTGGTTTCGATATTCCTATCTCTCTTGCTAGGCCTGCTTTCATATGGTCAGCCTCTCTCAATGCAAAAATTTTACCCCATAACACCAGTGGTTCCTGCTGATGATTTATCTTCAAAGTTGCTGAGCTGAGTGTGGTGCGAGAATGCAAATAAGGTAATCAGATGGGATTATGTCAGCTTGTTTGAAACGTCGAACAACCTCTCCCTCTACTTCTCTCTCCCTGCCGCCTCCTCATTTCCCTTCTTTGTGTTTTTCTTCAAAGGCTTCATTTTTGTAAGTGACATCATATATCATATCACAGAATCCAAAATATGCATTGATAATTGTTTTTTCTATTATAATATACAAAATACTGGCAAAAACAATAGGAAACAACCCTATCAATCAGTGTCCTAGCCATATGAGAGTATGAGTTTGCTAGCCACATGAGAGTATGACATTGCCACATGAGCATGGAAGGCTTGGTAGGGGGTAACATTACACCTGAAGGCGACTTACATGCTTTGTACTCCCTATGAAATTTTGAAAAGTCCTATGCTTTTCCAGATCTTTAAATGCCATTAGCCAATCCTTTTTCTTTTCCAAAAAGATTCAATTTATGTTGTTTATATTTGACACGATCCAGAAATCCTCTCCATTTTTTATCCATATGGAAAGTTTTATGGTAATCTATTTTTAAAATTAATTCTTACATGCAAAGCAGAGTAGCCTGCTGAGAATTATTATTGCTGGCTTATAATATTGCAGATCACCTATGTTCATGCACATTTGGAACCATCATTGCAGGTTGTTGCTAATGTGCATTAACACACTTTTTGTCTTCTTTTTTTTTGTATAAGTAATGAAAGCATCCAATTAAATAATTTTTTTCCTTTATAGGTGTTTCATTGAGAGTATAACTGTTCGGTCTGGGACAGGCACTGTGGAAGACTCAACCACACAAACTGAGCGCCCTCCTAGCTCATGTGATTCAAATAACCCATCTACTGTAGTTACAGAGGTGAGTTTTATAGGTGTAAAAGATTCATAACATGCCATTGCATCTACTGAAGATTTAATTGTTTTGTTCATTACTTTGTTTCATATATGAGGTGCACAAAACTGAAGTAAGACAAGCGCTGTAAATGAAAAATGGAGAAAAACAGTTGAAGTTTGCAAACATTCAAATTACAATAACTTTTTAACCAGTAAAGATAATGAAGTGATTCAAGTGGCAAATTGTAGCATTGTTAGTATAGATTTAATTGATGCTAGTGAAAGACATAATACATATTGTTTGCAGTAAACAACATAAGTATAAGTGAAGGCCATGTTTACCAAATTAATAATTTAGGGGCAATGAATAACTTTTTTATGCTATAACAGTGAATGATGATGACAAAAATAATTATGGTCCACATTCATATGTACAGTAGCTAAAACAACTATCTGTGCATACTTTGTGGGAAACAATTTGAGACCATGGACGAAAAGTTTTGGTATATGAGGGTTGTCACTAGTCACACTTAAAATTTCAGAGCATATCAACCCCCACCTGCACATATAGTTGTTTTAGCTACTGTACAGGTATTTTGAATTAAAGCAAACAATATTGTGTTTTCCTGTTGTTTGCTTTATTAACCAAATGAAAGAAGAGAATAAACATTTCTTCGTGCACAGGAATTAGGGCACAGTCGTAGGAGGAGCAGCAGTCGCACTCCTGTCTCGTGAGTCCTTAGTGAAACGATTACTAAATGGTAATGCAATATTTTTATTTTATTTTATTTGTTAGCACTGTATTATTTTTATTTATTCTTCACATTTACGGAGGAATATATAGAACAAAATGCTGCAGGTGATAAAATGGTATACAGATTGAAAACCATGGGTACAGTACATGGAATCCGCAGATGAGAAATCCGTGGTTGGCAAGGTTCTACTGGCGACGTGCTTAAAGGGAAGTTCTATAATTACTTATAATGGTTACTTCACATGATATTAGATGCTCTTCACACTATTCATACATCATTTTCAGGTAGTGAGTGGTGAGGTAGGAAATAGACTGTCATAAACCACTCATAAAAATACTGGTGCGAGAGAATGAGGAGATTCATCCATCATGACAAACAAATAAAGACTATGGCAATGCATTGTTGTTGGAGTGAAAAAATTTCTTTTGGGCTCTCCATTAGCAAGTGGACTTCCTGTTAGCCTTTAAGACGTGTTAATACATAAATGATAATGATAATAAATTGGGGTAAATAACCACACAAAAATAGAGAGAAGCAAGTACATACAGTTGTCGCCTGTTTAAAACTGATTTACACGCCACAGTGACACTACCAATAGGAAAATGATGCGGCCAGCCAAACTCGCCAGTTTCAAAACTAATCAGGTTAACAATAACAGGTTTTCTGGTAAATTTGGTTTCCTGGAAGCTGGATAAATGATGAGATACCTGTAATGATATTGAACCTACTGTAGTTTGACTGGTAGTTGTTATTTTTGCATCAAGTACAGCAATATGAAGTCATCATAGAAGTAGTATTAAAAGTTGTAACTTTCAAACAAAATATATGGTAATGACGCTTGTGAGATGGTCAGGTGCAGCTTTGTTTTGTCCACCAGCCACAGAATAAACATAACACACAGATGCCTGACATATGTGTCCAGACAGTGTGGTTTTACTTGCAGATCTGCCACAAGATCTCGGATGAGTTTCACAATTTGTTATTCCTTCATTTTTGTACAAAATTATGATTCCTTGGACTTAGACATTGTGCAGAATATAATTTAGCTACCTTTGGTGGAAAACAGTTGTGTTCTTTTCTTCAATGTTCAGGAAATCTTTATTGTTAATAAGTTACTTTGATGTATTTGTAGATGCGCATGTCGGTACTCCTTGCTCAAGAATCAGATGACTTAGGGGGTTCCAAGAATGAAAATGCTGTAACTGCTCCAGCACCACCAATTAAAAAGAAAGCAAGTCGAAAGCAGTCACGTGAGAAACAGCAATATGGCTCCAAGGACAGCGTTAAAGTTGTTAATGAATTAAGTGGACCGCGAAGTATGGAAGTAAGAATTTTTTTTTTTTTTTTTATGACCAGTTCAACAAGTCTTAAAAATTATCTTTTAGTAATAATGTATTCCAATGTTTTAACAATTTGCAGGTATGAAATATTTATTGAAAACCTTTTTCCCAAAACACTAATTAAGAGTAAATAAGCTAAAAAAGGTATAGGATTTCCTGTTCATTAGAATATTGTGACTGTATTGGTTTTCTCCCAAAGCTTGTTGGAGATAAATGGTTACCCTGTATAGGTTTATGATTATTTTTGTGAAAATCCAAAAGTTGGTACTGTAGTAAATCAATTGTTGTCCAGGATAACATTCACTTTAAAGAATTTGCCTGTCTTCAATGACATTTCTTTTAGTTTTGGACTTTTCACTACTTGGCCTTTTACCACATATATTGAACTCCATCTTGTTTGTTAAGGGCTGGTATTTTACGAGCCTGTCTCATTGGTTTACCTTACTCTGATCATTCTCCCATGGGTATTCTCCCTCTGTATTTTACTAAGCATTTTATGTAGATTTCCTGATATTTTCTTGAATTTTTTCATGTTTTAACTCTTTACTTTAGGAAGTGATAACTGCAATACTAGAATAAGAATGGCTAAATTAGCATGAAGATTTTCAGCAATATTTGACATCTAAGACCATAAAAATGACCAATGAGAAGAGTTTTAAATGTGTAGCCTTGCTTTAACACACTGGTTGCAATTATAGGAATGCCTGCTTACTGCTGTTTGTGCAGTAAACATTAAAAATTAAAAACTCTTAAAAACTTGTAATGCAGTATTCTTATAAGATTAATGGATAAAAATGAAAATATTCAGCAGTCATGGTGGAGTGTTTAAGTGAGCATGTGGGGGCTTATCTACGACAGGGGAGGAGGTAGGAATTAAGTGTTGGCGAGGGCAGACTGCCACTGTTGGCAACGAACATGCATTTTCCATGATAACAAAGGCACCTGAGAGCCTTATAGAGGTGTGGGTAGTGTAATGAAATCTATTGGGATAAATGATTTGTTTTGTGTGCTATAATAGCATGCAGTACAGCTCCTCCCCGACTTACGACGGGGTTAGGGACCCAAATCAAGGTCGTAAGTCGAAAATGTTTAAATAATACATAGAAAATCTAAAATGCGTGTCTCTTTTTCTTCTCAGCACCACAAAACTCCCACTTTTAAGCTTGCCAGCTATTTTAAAGTGAATTACAAACAAAAATTTTGTCAGTATACAGCGCAATCACTGACGTTGGGACTCGAAAATACGTAATTTGACAATTTTGGTACTACTGAGGCGGTCGTATGTTCGGGTGGTCGTAAGTCGAGTAGGTCTTAAGTCGGGGAGGAGCTGTATATAAAAATGGCTGTTCTCATGTGAGGAATGCTATAGTTATATTAATGGCTTCATTTAATGGTTAAGAGCAAGTAAAGATTGCATACTGTTTGATATTTAGGACTATGAACCAAGCTGCCTTGGCTTTCTCAGACAGTAGACCCAGCAGAAACAAGAAGTCTACTAGATGAGGACAGATCTGAAGTTGATGTTGGACCAGGGGGTGAATGCTTGCAGCGACACCAGAACCCACGAGATGTTGAAAACCAACAGAAAGAGTTAAGGGCTCCACAAGCTGAGGCAGAGGTGGATGATGATGATGCAGAGGAGGGAGAACATGTGTTAGAAAAAGATGAAGAAGAACAGAGACACCAGTCCATTGTTGTGTTGGCAGACTCAACTGTTACTGAAAGTGATGAGAATGATATACCTCAAGTAGTTTCTGATTCTCCAGCTGTAACACCGAGGAAGGTACTGTATTTAATTTATAGATTTTAATTTTCTTCCCTTTTTAACCTTGATATTTCAGTAATCTATTATTGGGATCTGAGGTACACAAGCAATGGCAAGACAGGTGCAGCATGAACAAAAACTGGTCGCATTAAAAACTTAATTTTTGTCCATGAGTGAAACAAAGAAATGCAAACACAGTATAGTCTTCATTTACACGGTCAATTGAACCCGTGGAGGTCCGCGTAAAACGAAAAACGCGTAATCGAAATAACAGAACATATGGGATTAATTGAAATAGAGACTGGGCCGACCCCCAGACTACCCTTTTTCCGACACAATACGTATGTTGTAGTAAAAATAACATCTTAATTTTATGATGGTATGCACACACAATTAATATTTAAGAGAAATACAGTCACCGGTTAATGTCCATTCAAATAATGGACTCAACTCCTCCCCCCCCTCCTCTTCCCACGCTCCCTCCCTGGGTGAAAGCACTAGGTTTTTAGGTTTAGTAATAAATAATACCCCAGACTCTGTTTAAGATAATATAATTGACATTGCTGGATTCCTTGCAAGACTGTGAATAATTTGAATATAAATGTCATATATTTTGCACAAAAGATAAAATTTTTGCTCTCTCTAATAAAATTCTTAAATTAGATCTAAAATATTTATGTCTAATGCAAATTTTAGCTTGTTTATATTCAAATTAATCACTATCTTAATAGAATTCCAGCAATGTAAATTATATTCTGGCCGGGTAATTTCTATGAATTTTATGAGCTAAAAATAAATATTTTCAGTAAATAAACAAATTATTCTTCACCCAGACACTATCTGTCAATCAAAATACCCCACCTCCCGCTCCCCCCCCTCTTCCCACGCTCGCTGGCTCCTCCCTCCCTGAGAAATGTTTGGGAGAAAAGACTAGGCTTTTAGGTTTAGTAATAAATAATACCTCAAACTATGTTTAGGATAATATAATTGACATTGCTGGATTCCTTGCAAGACTGCAAATTATTTGAATATAAACGTCATATATTTTGCACAAAAGATAAGATTTTTGCTCTCTTTAATAAAATTCTTAAATTAGATCTAAAATTTGTATGTCTTATGCAAATTTTAGCTTGTTTATATTCAAATTAATCACTATCTTATAAGAATTCCAGCAATGTAAATTATGTTCTGGCCGGGTAATTTCTATGAATTTTATGAGCTAAAAACAAATATCTTCAGTAAATAAACAAATCATACTTCACCCAGACACAATACGTTACGTACGTTGTAGTAGAAATAACATCTTAATTTTATGATGGTATGCACACACAATTAATATTTAAGAGAAATATCAATAATATTAGGTTTTTTAACACTTACGTTAGTAGAAGAGATGGCTGGGTACACGGGGATTGGGGTTGGTTCTGAGGCAGAGGGCAGATTATTGGCCCTCACCTGTGTCACTTGTATCACCTGTATCACTATCCACCACAGAGGCTTGCAGGGCCTCTTTGTCAAACCCCTCAAAGTCAATATCCTCACTATCACTGACTTGGACTGGCTGTGGTGGGTGGCGGATGAAGAACTCGGTAATGTTTTGCTGACTGGGTGACCTTGTGCGCACCCTGCCCACGCCGCTTACCACGTAAATGATAGAATGAACTGCGTAAATAAAAATTGTAGGTCTGGCAAGGTGCAGCGTAAATGACCAGACGCGTAAACTAAATCCGCGTAAATCGAGACTATACTGTATTAGTTACGCGGTACATTCCATCATTTACGTGGGAAGCGGCGCAGGCAGGGTGCGCGCTAGGTCGCCCAGTCAACAAAACATTACCGAGTTCTTCACCCGCCACCCACCACAGCCAGCCCAAGTCAGTGATAGTGAGAATATGGACGGTGAAAAGGGTAGTCTGGCAGTCGGCCCAGTCTCTATTTCAATTAATCCCATATGTTCTGTTATTTCGTTTACACGTTTCGCATTATACGCGGACCTCTTTGGGTTTAATTGACCGCACAATTCGTTCCAGAGTGTCGTTCGTTAACCAAAAATTTCATTACCCGGTAACCGAATCCATTGTTTCAATGGGATTTTGGGTATTGGTTCCAGCTCACCGAAAATTACATACAAAGAAAAAAAAAATGCAGTAAAGTACACTTACTTTGAGGTGTGTATGTAGAAGGCTCATGGTTGATGATGCTGATGTGAATTTGAAGTGGGAGGTGGAGGAGGAGAAGTGGAAGGCTGAGGGGTAGCATCTTTCTCCCGCTGCCTTTTAAAGAAGAAACTGTAAATTTTTGGTTGTGGAGCATTTCTCCTGATCATTAGCTGGTTTTTGAAGGAGAGCACTTTGTCCTCAACAGTACACAAAATAGGTTCTGTTGTTTCCACATCAGGGTGCCTTGAAGCCAGTTTCCTGAACTTCTCCCAGTGGTGAACAACATCTTTTAAATCTGAAGAAGACATATGGTCATCACTTTCCCTTTCCTCCTCACCACTGTCAGCTTCTAACATCTCATCCAGTTGCTGCAAGTCTTCAGGAGTAAGTTCCTGCTCATGAGACATCACAAGTTCTTCCACGTCATCCTCCTCCACTTCGAGGCCCATTGACTGACCAATGGACACAATCTCCTTGTCCAACTCCGCTTCTTCCTCAAATCCCTCAAAATCATGGACTGCTGATGGCCACAGTGCTTTCCATGCAGAATTGAGGGCTCTAATGGAGACTTCTCACCATGATGACACAATCAATTTTACAGCCTCCAGGATGTTGAATTGTGTCTTCCAGAACTGTGCCAGTGTTAGTTCAGGATCAGTGGAAGTTGCCTGATAACACTTCCTGAACATTTTCTTCATGTACAGCTTCTTGAAATTGCTGATCACATTCTGGTCCATTGACTGTATAATTGATGTAGTGTTGGGAGGCAAAAACAACACTTTGACAAAGTCAATTCGAGCCTCCAAAGTGCCAGCAAGTTCAGAGTCATGACCAGGGGCATTATCCATAAGGAGAAGAGCCTTTAAAGGGAGTTTATTGGTGGTTAGTTAGCTCTTAACAGAAGGGCAAAACACCTCAACAGCCCAATTCATTAAAGAGCTGTCTTATCACCCATGCCTTATGGTTGGACTTCCAATAAACTCCAAGTTGTCCTCTTACCACCTTTGTTGCTTGAACACCCTGGGGTTCTCAGAGTGGTAGACAAGCATAGGCTTCAGTCGGAAATCCCCTGAAACATTGGCACCAAGCAATAGAGTGAGACGGTCCTTCATGGGTTTATGCCCAGGTAAAGAGGCTTCATCTCTGGAGATGAATGTCCTTTTGGGCATTTTCTTCCATAACAGCCCAGTTTTGTCCACATTGAACACTTGCTGTGGAAGATAATTTTCTTCCTCCACCAGTTCCTTAAAGTCCACTACAAATTTTGCTGCTCCTTCTTTATCTGCACTGGCAGCCTCACCATACCTAATAACACTGAAAATGTCACTTCTTTTCTTAAATTTTTCGAACCAACCCTTGCTGGCCCTAAACTCTTCAAACTCTGTGCCAGAAGAAGGAGGTTGCTCTTCCTTCAAATGTTCGTAAATTTCCCTGGTTCTTTCACAAATAAATTCAGTCGAAATTGAATCTCCTTTCATTTGTTTTTCCTTAATCCAAATGAGAAGTAACCTCTCTGTTTCTGCAATTAAGGATCTACCTTTAAACACTTTGGTAGATTTGTCTCACTTTCACTTCTTTGAACTTGTCTTTCTGTGCAAGAATTGTCGACACAGTTGATGCCGACATGCCATATTCTTTACTAAGCACATTTGTTCTAATGCCTTGTTCATGTTTCTTTATGATTTCCTGATACCTGGATTGAAATCACCTTTCTAACTTTCTTTGGACCCATGCTGGATTCAATAACAATTTCAACACTAAAATTTTAAGTTTAATTGCTGTAAATAGAGATTATTTTATTTAAATCAACACTGCACTGTGCTATATATTATCAATATGTTAAATAAATTTCAGAATGACCAATAATTGTACTGTAAATATGTAAAAATAGTTTATGTTCAAGAGAACCACAAGCAAGATGTTACCTCCACTGTCCAGAGATACAGACTGACTCCTGGGTGGGTGAGTCAAGTGGCTGATTGGCACACCAAAAACTAGTTTCTTGTACTGCAATTATGTTAAATAAGTGTTAAAATGAATTAAAATTTTAATATAAAACTTGGAAAATTATTGAATAGTACAACCTTCTTGATATTTACTCAAATGGGAACGAATTTAAGCCCTAGAACCGATTACTGTATTGGCGGACTAATATTCCAGCTGGTGAGCAAGCGGAAACATGTTGACATGATTTCGTACGACTGAGGCAGGTCATAAGTGCGGGTGGTCGTAAGTCGAGTAGGTCGTAAGTTGGGGAGGAGCTGTATTGCTATATGTATTTTATTTTTTTTTATTTTTTTTTTTTTCTGAAACTTTATTTGAGATGGATTGTTTCATTTCATAACACTAGTTCTTTGAAAGGTTATTTATTCCCTTCTTTTTTCTTTAATATAATTATTTTGTCTCTTCATTTCACAGACCCCGCGGAGTAACCGGAGTGCCGCTTCATCAGATACGTCAGTTCCAGCTTCCCCAGGTGGGGGAACATCAAATGTCACCCACCAGAGTGATTCTGTCTCTCTCCCTGGCACACCCTTAAGTAATGCCTCAGCCATAAGTAGGTCATCTGATGCATCTGTAAGCTCTGCCTCATCAACACGGGCTCTCCTATCTCATCCAATGGATGGTTCTCCTGCAAGTGTCGTCTAAATCAAATTATCTTGATTATGTATGAGTGGAGTTATGGTATGGTATGAGTTGGAAGAGGAACTTCCTTGGTGTTATTTTGATTTTGTGATATAACGTTCTTAAGCATTTAGATGTATGATGTGATTATGAAGTCATTAGTAATTTTAAAATATTACTCTGAATATTTGTTGTAACTGTTGGATTTAGTAAAAGAAGGACTTAAAAAGTATTAATTTGAGATATCAAATTTCTTCTCGCTGAATATCGACTATTTTTTATATAAAGTAGCACTGTGCACATATTAGAAATGTGTTGAAACATATAGGTATCAATAAGGTAGTTTTCACACCAGACTTAGACTTATTAGAAGTCAGAGAGCAATTTTAAAACCAAAGTGGTCACAGTATGCAAGTACAGTACAGTAAATTCCCTCTAATCCAGACTAATTGGGGGAAAGGCCTGTCCAGTTTGGCAGAAATTCTGGGATGGGCTGGGGGTCTGTATTGCAAAGTGGAAAATTCCAGTGAGTGGGGGGATTTCAGAGTCAAGCTGCTTAAGAACACTGAACCTACTAACTCTTGGTACAGCTGTACTCAGCGAGTCACCAAGCAACTGGTGTTACTGTCTCAGCGGTGGCACACAGCTTCATTCAAGATTAGATTCACATTTTCTGTCTTCTAGACTAGAATTCAAGCCTTTTCCTCCTTTGTCAGGTATGTTCCAACCATCTTGATGTACTATACACAGAAATATTGTTTAGGACAAGTAGGCGATACACATGAAATTTGGGGGCCGAGTCATGAAGTGACACAATATACTATACTCACACTTGCTGTTCAGGGTACACTTAGGTGGCCAGCTGCTGCCTCATCCCTTACATCACTACCTGTCACCAGACGTACAATAAATCAAATTTGTGGTACATACAGGCTAATTTACACAAATATTTTTGCCACATGTCATTGAGCACAAAAACATGGCCCTTTTGCATTTTTTTTTTTACAGACTCGCACAGAATTTATTCTGGATCATTATGATACCAAACTCATCTTTCGAACACAATTGGAACAGATAGTATGGACAAAGGTTTATACACTTTCACTAGCTGTAAGTATTTTCATTCGTGGGAGAATGAGAAGAGAATTATACAAAGTAGAAGAGTGTTTCTAATGTATACAATATTACTTCTCTATAATGTACTTGTGAATAAAAAATAGAAACACATAGTACATGTTAACAATAAAGTAATGTACATTACTTATTAATTATTCACTTATCATGAGGTGAGGAGGCTGGTGGTGATTTTATGACATTCACCAAAGGTGAAGTGGAGATTGTTTTCTCTGGTTATTTAATTGACTGCATATGCAGTACTGTACACTTATTTACATTTCTTAGACTCTTCACTTTAGTGCTCCTCAGAGACAGCTACTGGGTTGCCTTCCTGTGCCACCACAATAGCAGCCCCCACTTATGCAAACTTTCCCCTGTACTAACTGGATTTTGGTTATGTTTTTGGGGTTGGGGATACATGTGTTTGGTGCAAGGGGATCTGGATGAAGAGATTCTGGGTTAGAGGGAGTTTACTATACAGTAAAATATTGTGCAGTTAACAAATTTTAAGTTTCGGGTTCATAATAGTTCGTGGTAATAATAAAGTACAGTATATCTTTATTCATCCCTAATCTCCCTATATATACAATCATTCCATGTATGAAAATCAAGATTCATACCTTGAAATAAATTTAAATAACTTTTCAGTGATTTATTGATTGAGGTGTAATAAGCAAAACAAGTACTGTACAGTACCTTCTTTTATTCAAAGAAGTGAAGTATAGATCTATGTCTAACTCTGGTAAAGTCAGGCATTATCAAATAATTTATAATTTTAATGGTCATAGGACACGTGTATGGTAACTATATGCATTATAACCAGATGGAAGGGTTTCCTTTTTAGGACATAGCTTATGTTAATCCAGGCATAATGGTAGAATTTAACTGTTAGAAATTATACAGATAATCACACATGCCTCATTTCACTCGTATATTCATGTACGTATTAGAAAATATATTGTTTTGTAAAAATAAGGGTAATTCTGCTCTGAACACTGGCTACCTTAGTTTACTCCCTACCAAGGTTGTATACATATGCCCCTTCAGGTATGAATGATATGTAATACGATGGATACAGTATATTGTTTCTACCATATAGTTTCCTTTCACTTAATTTTTTTTTTTTATTCCTATCACATTTTCCTCTACCATTCCCTGCAGTTTTTGCATTCACTCTGTTTTTCTCTTTTTAACTTTCTTTCTATCAGAACTAGTGTGTGTGGTCAGCATGCTCGCCTTACAAGTGAGCGGACCCCTGTCGATCCCAGGGCAAGGTGAAACGATGGGCAAGTTTCTTTATGCTATTTGCCTCTTGTCTACTCAGCAGTAATTGGGAACCTGGATGTCAATCGATTTCCGGATCGTGTTCCAGGGTAATGGCTAGCCAGTGCAGTTGGCGAGTTGTCTGGTCTTCTCGGACTATTCCTTGACACTGGGTCATGCAACTCATTAACTTAGGGTGTGGTTCTTGTATTGGCAACAGCTTCTACACTATAAACAAATTCTCGCCTAGGTGGCCTTAGTGCCTTGCCGAATTATACCAGATTTCAACTTATCGAAGCACTCCCCCTCCCAAAATACAACAATAAAAAATTATCGGTCTATACAGTATACATATACAGAGAACCCTCGCTTTACGCGGTTTCACTTTACGCGTTTCTACATTTACGCGGTACCCTGCCAGAACCGGAATTCCCACTTTACGCGGTGCATCTACTCATTATACGCGGGTGAAGTATAATTTTTTTATTTAGCTCATAAAATTCATACAAATTATCCGGCCAGAATATAATTTACATTGCTGGAATTCTTACAATTTGATGATCATTTTGAATATAAGCATCATAGATTTTGCATTAGACATACAAATTTTAGATCTAATGCAAGTATTTTGTTTACTCAGAGCAAATATGTTATCTTTTGTGTAAAATATATGAAGCGTATATTCAAAACATTCCAGGTCTTGCAAGGAATCCAACAATGTCAATTATATTATCCTAACTTTAGTCTGAGGTATTATTTATTACTAAAAAGGTAAATATTCTGGTTTCTCCCACACATTTCTCTGGTAGGGAGGGTTGGTGGGGTGGGGGGGGGAGGGAGGGACCGACCATCTGGCGTGGTTGGAAGAGGGGGGGGGAGGCAAGGTGGGGTACTTTGAGTGACAGATAGTGTAGTGAAGAATATATATATTTTTTTATTAACTGAAGATATTTGTTTTAGCTCATAAAATTCATACAAATTACCGGGCCAGAATATAATTTACATTGCTGGAATTCTTACAATTTGATGATCATTTTGAATATAAACATCATAGATTTTGCATTAGACATACAAATTTTAGATCTACTCTAAGTATTTTGTTTACTCTGAGTAAATATGTTATCTTTTGTGCAAAATATGACATTTATATTCAAAATATTCCTGGTCTTACAAGGAATCCAGCAATGTCAATTATATTATCCTAACTTTAGTTTGAAGTATTATTTATTACTATACCTTAAAATCTAGTGGTTTTTCCCCCAAACATTTCTCAGAGAGGGAAGAGCCAGGAGTGTGAGAAAAGGGGGAGGGAGTTGAGTCCATTATTTGAATGGACATTAACTTGGTGACTATTTCTCTATTTATTTTAAGTATTAATTGTGTGCATGTACCACCATAAAATTAAGATGTTATTTTTACTAGAACATAGGTATTGTGTCGGAAAAAGTGGAGTTTGGGGGTCGGGCCAGTCTCTATTGGAATTAATCCCATATGTTATGTTGTTCACTTTACGCGGGCCTCCGTGGGTTCAATTGACCGCGTAAAGTGAGGGTTCACTGTACATGTAATTTTTAATTTTCAAAAAGTAACATACCAGCACTGCAGACAAAGAATGAAGCATTGTAGTAGGCTAGAGGCATGGTAGGTAACACAAGGGTATGGTAGGTGATGGAGGGGAAACACTACATAAACAACAAGCAGTTCGGCACTTATGTATACTACTGTAATTTGATCACATACAAAATAAAGAATAATTTTTGACAAATTATTGTTTTCTCTACATATAATTCAAGTCCAAGTATGTAAATAAATACATAATTTATATCACTAAGGATATTTTAGTCCACCCTAGTAAAACTGTTTTCTTTATTACAGAGCAAAAGTGTAAAAATTAAAATACTCTAATGAGGCTTACAAGGTATAATAAACTATAAAATAAGAAAAATGAAGAGCGGACATAAGTGGCCTTAGAGCGCTCACGCATGCATCACATGTTCTAAAACAAAATAGATTGTGCTGCCAGGCGTATGATGATACAGGCATTTCTTATATCTATCAAAACATATTATGGATATATAGTTACTGTACTATGTTACTGGTTTATGTTCTTAACCTCTGTGTTTCATTAGTTGTGTATGTTATCTAGTGAATTTAGTCAATATTGTACAGTACAAGTACACTGCAATATTCCACATACAAGTAAGTATAAATACAAAGTTCACAATGTGATGTTTGGACATCGTCCAATTCGGTTAACGTCACGTTTCCAAGAACGTATCTAGGACGTTAAGCGATGCATGACTGTATTAGGAAATAATGATCTGGCAGGTAATTAAAGTAAACTTTATTGAGCATACAATTTTTCATTAAATATGGAGGCATAAATTACAGTACCGTCTTATGGGGAAATAAGTGGATAAATAAATCAAAATTTAGAAACTACTGTATATTATCTTCATTCCTTTCTAGCTTTATAAGCAAGCAAATAGATTTATATACCACTTCAGTATGAGGCTAATTCTCTATGGAACCTTCATGAATAATTGCACGAGCTAGGTTATTTGAAAGTGCCAATCTTATGTCTCTCTCTTTTTCTATAAATGCCGAGCTTGCTACTTCATTTTCCAGAGGGCCCTGCTTGCCTCTGAAAGAAAAAAAAAGTTGTCTTAGCACTCTCATGGTCTTGGACGCTACGGCAACATCCCCAAATTTTCACTATGTTCACAGTCTTGGACTCACTGGTTGTATTCTCAAGATAAAAATAATCATACAAAAAACTATCCACCATGGATACAGTACAGGTTGTAGCAGGAAGATCCATGGTAAATGTATCATACCTCTGGCACCCTCTATGTCTCTGCCCACAGGATAAGTTTGTCAAAAATTAGTCTGGTCTACAACCATGAGTGAGGAGGGTTGCTATCTCACATGGACATTTAAATCCCATCACACACCATCCGCTGGATTACGTGTGTGTGTGTCTGTGAGAGTGACAATTGCCGACTGTGTATATGGTGGACAACTGTTGGAATATTTTCCACAGTGTAGTGATTATTGTGATTACAATTTTAGACGTGAATCTTTGAAATTGAGAATTGCAAACCCGTGAACGACAAGGGTCTACTGTACTGTATTATTATTATTTTTTTTTTTTAATTATTTATAATTTTTATACATTTAGTACATTCACCAGAAGTTACAGACTTTTTCGGACAAGTGGTCCCCCCTTTTAGTCCAGGTCTTCGAGGCTTCACTGTATAGACATTATTGAAATACCATAAATGACAATGTGCAGTAGGAAAAATTGCTTTGGTGAAAAAGAAAAGAAAAATTTGCAGCCAGGCCAATACCCCCGGTTTAGGCCAAGACGTGAATGTTAAGATTCCGATCTTTTTCGTCCTTGTTCATTATTATTTTTGAGGTTATTTTACCTAATTTCTTATTATACTATGAACAACTAAATGTAGTAGTATCATAGTTTGGAAAGAGAGAAAAAAAAAGCATAATCTACAGTAACTATCATCATAATAAATTAAAATATTTAACACAATAAACTCATAAGCTAACAGTGAAAACAAGTTATGGTTAGAAAGAGGAAATAAAAAGACCAACACCTGTAACATGATGAGTGACATCATACTGGGCAAAGCAGTCAGCAGTTATATCCTGGGTGATCTGTGCCTGTTTATTAACCTTATAAAGTACTGCACAGATAAGAGTCTCATTCCATTCAGAGAATGTGACTTGGTACTCTTCCTTATCACAAATAATTTACACTTTTGTATGCCAACAGCATTTACACATATTAAAACAATAAGCCTCTCAAACAGCTTGGAACTCTACTGACCAGAACACTTTCAAGGATATTTTGTACGTTGTACAATCCTGATGCAAGTGTACCCCGAAAACTGACGTCCCATTGATCGGCGCTTCACATAACAGACGATTACATAAAGGGGAAATACTACGCGAGTTTCGTTGATATCCTGGAGATCCGACAGTCAGCAGAGCTGTTTTGAATTTAACGGGTGGTGGCGTGGTGCAAATTCTTGCCACCAGAGGCCTCTGCTCACTGCTCTGACTCATTCCTGCCATCTTTGCTCTTGTTTACACTTACTATGTGTTTCCGAGTTCATGCTTTTTTGTTACAGTATTTTATGTATCACCAGAACCACCAGCACTCGCACCACCCTTCTCGGCATGGAATCGGTCATACAGGACCCTGGCTTTGTCAAAGATAAACTTCTGGCCGAGAGGGATTCGCAGCTACCTTGGTATTATAAATATCCCTCTTTTTCTTCTTGACTCATTGATGTCATATTTACGGCCACACGAGGCAAAGGTTTAGCCACTCCTAAGTTTGTCCAGCAGTTGTATCTTCTCCACGAGGGTCATGACCTTTTCTCTCTTCGCCTGTTTGGGCAACTTCCCGCAGCCGGATGAAGATGGTTGAGGGCGTTTAGGAGCCATCACAAACACAAGGAGCACAGTTGTTAAGAGAGAAGAGTAGCACATGCAAGAGTGTTTATCCCGGACTGAGGCGGAGTGCATGCACAGCCCAGCCTCCTGGGACAACAGACACCTTACGGGAAGCCACAAAAGTCACACGCTCCCTGTCTCGACCACGAACATGCCGCCAACTTTAAAAGTACCCGCAGACATTCTTGGGTACATCCAGGGTGTCACACGAATAATCAAAGGCCGCAAATTAAAAAAACATGAATTTTAAGGGCATGTTGTAAGTCTCAATTTATGCTTTACATTGCTTATTTAAGGCTTATTATGCTTGCTTTTTATGTCTGCTTTTTTTTCCTGCTTGACAGTGTGCAGTACAGAGATTTATGAAGGGTAGATGGGAGTTTTTGGAGGGTGGCTGGTCCCTAATCCCCTGAACTTATGTTCTTATGGGATTAATTGCTTCGATAACCCGTTGATTCACTAATATAACCAACGACTTTTCCTGGTCCCTATATGTTTCGGTAATCAGGGTACGTATGTAACTAAAAATGTCACAAAGAAACATACATCCCAAAAAATACTGATTCTTCTGTTCCTGTACATACCTTTTACAAGTGTGATTGTGGAGATTGTGGAGGCAATACATGAGCTCATATGTTTGTTCTGCTGATATCACTGGTTCCTCACTTTTCAATAGAGGCAGAGCATCCAGAAGTAATACTGGCCAAAAGCTGAAAAAGGGATTAAATAAAAATGATGTTAATAAATATTTCATTTAATGAGTCTGCTATTTATTAATGTCTTATTTCTCTCCCACATTTGGTTTATATAGATCAAAGAGTATGAAAACATTTAAGAAAAGGGGGAACTACTAAGGAGCGTGGAAAGTGACAAAAAAGGGCTAAGGTAGCAAGTAGAAACAGTGTATCCATGCAGACTTTCTCATTTCATCAACTTGCATATGTAGTATACAATGAAATTTAACATGGACACATGCAAAATTCTTTTTATCAATTTACTGTGCATTGATATATGAACTGTCAGGTTTACATTCTCAATTATGAAGTACGTCCACTGTTCATTGTACAGAATCACTCTTCAAATGATTCCTGTACACCTCATTAACTCCCTTATTTCCATTAATTTCCTTTCTCATCAGAAAGTGGTATTCCACCTTTATCCAAAACTTAATATTTTTTTATTATAAGGAACTGAAAATTTTTTCAATTTCTGTTTATTGTAGAATATCAGTGAGTGCAAAACTTCTTCATTTACACTGTGTTTGATAGAGGCTAAACCAGTCCGGAGCTGCATACTGTATTTAATTCCTACGCCCCGGAGGACGTTCCGGAACATCCATCTAGGGTGCCCCTGTTGATGTTCCTAAACGCACGCCTTTTTGCAGCATTGTTTGAATGACCAGGGCGGGTTATCAAGTTCCAGTGTGACTATTTGCATGTCAAGCCACACGCTCGGCCAGAGGGAAGCTTCCTGAATATAAGTACTGTACCTGTACCTACTTTTTTTTTTTTTTTCATTTTATCATGTTGTATCAAAGTAATATTGCTAAAAGTAGAGTAATATTACTGGAAAATAATGTTATGATTATGTTTTAAAGTATTTATTTGTAGAATTATTATTTTTTCAATAATTATTTACATGCATTACTTGCTTTACCAAACACAAAGACAGCCAGACAGCCTGGTGACAGACTGTGTGTTGCTGAGCACTTTTTATGAAAAATAATGCAAATAAAATATTCTAAAAGAATTATTTATAGGAAATAAGTATTATGATCATTAAATATATGCATTACTGGCCATCCCGGACACAAAGGCAAGCGGAAAATGGCCGCTAAGTGCCTAGTGACTACGAGCCTCACCATCAAAACAACACTGTCCCCTTATCTCCCTCGCCACTGCTGCCCCAGGGAAGTTTCTAAAGGGTCAATATATAGTTTTTCTTACTTCTTTTTTATTGTTTTATCATTTAAAAAGGTTAAAAATTATTTTTGGAAAAGTTGATTTTCTTCAATTTATCCCACGTGGGGGATACGGCCAGCGGCACCCTAGCCCGGGGCGTAGGGGTTAAGAATATGATTGTGTGGGAATTACTAAATATATTATTAAAAGGAGGATGTTAGATTTCACTTTCACCAGAAAAGTGTTCAATGATCAACTCAACATCACCAAACCTTACTGCCATACTAACTGATAAAAATGATTTAACAATTAAACCGAACTATTTAAAATCCGATGCTGGGACATAGCAAAAAAACAAAAAATAATAAAAAAATAAAAACAATAAATAAATAAATAAATAAATAAAAAATAAAAATTCAGCTTAATCAATGAGTTTTAGAAGTCAAGTTAGTTTACTGTCAACTCATGCTACTGCTAAGTCATTTTTCTCACTAAATATGTGGCAGTAAAGTTCTGTGCTTTTCTCAATTGTTATATTTTTTATAAAATCTACTCTTTTAATTATATCAAAATATCATCTAAGTGATACTGTAGACTGCTTACCATTATCTGGTGACCTTTAAAAAAAATTGTGTACATGTGCTTGAAACAACACAGCAGTGAAAGTGTATCAGTACCTAATTTGGGTCACTTTTGTGTTAGAAGACCAATTTCATCAATAAATTTGTACAGGGTAGCGAGGGATGTGATTTTAAGGCTCAAAGGTTTCATAAATTTCAGTTGTGCAATGGTATCTGTTAAGATAACAGTTACGTCCAGACCACAAACAATCTGTGGCCCATGTACTTCTAAAACAGCATCCATAAAAATCCAAAATTTAGACATTGTTTGGCCTTAAGGATTTTTTATATTCTACTGTACCGAAACAAATATACCTGTACTCAAATACATGAAAACTCACTATTCAGGTGCCAGCTTGGATGAAATAAGTGACACAAGAAGTGTTGCTGCATCTTGGAAGTTACCATCTTGATACATCATATGGAATTCTCTGTATTTGCCTACAGGAAATATTAAGAATAAATTAATCATACACAAAAAATAACCAGTTAAATTTGACAATTTGGCTTTTAGTCCAAGTCTTTTCATACTGAGTGCAGGGTGTCCGGAATCAAAGGCAAACACATATATTTTCCTTTCACTCACTGTTTCACTCTTTCAGCTGTACTCTGTGTGTTCTGCTATGATATGTTCCTTCCACAACAAGGTCCCAAACATTATGTACATCAGGATTACCAGTCTCTTTCATACAAGCTAGTATCACCCATTAGCAGCACATCCTTCACCAAAAACTTAGGTACCATGCCCTCCACTCAACCACAAGTCTGTACAGTATGCAGTACAACTAATTTTTGGATGTCCTTCTAGTATGCCCTCTCCTTCCCACTGTCTATCTCCAAATTGGACATACAGTACTTTTTATTGATCTTTCACTTCCCATTCTCTCTAGGTTCATGCCAACTGAGCAAACCCTAATCAACTTCCAGTCAGACACCTCTATTATTTCTCTATCTCCACCATGTTCCTGTATTACTTAAATCTGTCATTTTTAATTTCCTCTTCTTGCATCCAGAATCCATGCTTCACACTGATATACTGTACTGTAATTATGTAAGCTCATTGATTTACTTGTACAGTTGGCTCCACTCCTGCATTTAACACTTATCATTGCCATTCCTCTCTCTCCTTGAGGTGTGAACTTGAACTCTTGAAGTGTGAATTCAAAGCATAAGCTAGTAAATGGGAGGAAGAGCGGAGGAGTGTGTTGAGGTAGGTGTCTTTTTGTGGGGGAGAGATAGGGTACTGGGAGTGAGGAGGGAAATTGTATATCAATCGAGAGAGATTACAATGCAGGATAATGCTTTAACAATAGCGATGGGGGTTTCCTCAGTTGAGTGTAATCATATAGTGCTAGCCAAATGTAAAAAATAAAGTTCTAATGGGATGAGAGGGAATGAATTCATGTTCTAAGTAAGGTGTTCCTTTGCAAAAGGGGTGCATTAAGAACAAATGGTTTATGGATATGTTTGAATCTATATCTTGTAGAAGCAGAAAAGTTTTGTTTATTCCCTTGACTACGAGATGGAATTTCCCCAACCGAATAAAATAATTTGTAGGTAACCAGAATAAAATAGATTAGAAGACATCAGACTGAAGGGATTAATTATCAAACCATACAATCAGGAAGTGGGCAACACATATTTATTGTAATACAAACTTGATGTGAATAAAAATAGTTCAGTTGGCAGCAGTCCTGTTTCGAATCAGCAAACCACATACCTGTAGTTCAGTTGTGCTAAACAATGAGGTAAAACGTGCAAATTGTGGTGCAAAGCAATATAGCTGTTGCTTAAAGGTCTGAAATAAGTTTCTTATATATTGCCAACTGCAGGAAACCCTAAACTCCCACTCTCCCTGCCTCCAACACCCAACTCCTACTCTGGGTTTAATCAAATCACTGCAGATACCATAATTCATAGAGTACAAAAATATTGTTCCCCTCATTTCGATGAAGTAATTATGATGATAATGCAAATACAAGTGATACTCAGTACTTCAAGCAACAGTCATGAACTTATGAAGTAAATCACATTATCTGGTCAATGTATCACAGAGGCAGACTCATGCCAGAATGGTATTTGAACTTTTGGGCCACAGGGTGGAGGGAGAGTAGATGTTTGGGCCATTGAACCAAAAATTTCTTGACTAAATTATAATCCCCTTAATACTCCTGGGAGCCTTTCAGTCAGGAACCTTCATTATGTTAGGTTATATGTTGTTATTTATATTACTTTGACCCATGGCCTAAACGTCCTAACCGCCCTGGCCCAAATGTCTGGGTCAAACGTCTTACATCCTGCCAGAAAATAGAGGTAGTTGAGAAGTAGTATAAGGTGCAACAATTAAAACACTCAGAATGTGTGAAAAATTACATTTATTCTAGCTTGCACCGAATAATGTGAAAGAGTAGCAAAAAACTAATAAATCTCACACCCTGGTTGCTTAAAATACTGCAAGTAATATCTCCATTAGCTGGAATTCCTCTTAACCGGAACTCTCCAATAGCAGGAATCGTAATTTTCTCGTAAAATCATTCTCAAAGCCGGAATTTCCCGGAAAATTCTAAATTTGGGGAAGATTTTCTGGAAAATTTTGAGAACACTTTCCAGGTACCCGAAAAATTCCGGGGATGGGGGATTTTTTTTTCCAGGTTTAAGAGATGAAAATCAGGCATTTTCCGGAAATTCCAAGAACATTTTTCGAGTACAGTAATCCCTCGAAGATCCGGACCCGGTAAATCCGGATTTCAGAAGATTAAAAAAATAAATAAATTGAGGGTTCTGGGCTAAGAAGCCTCCCTAAGAAGCATTCCCAAAACAGGGTGAAGGTAGTTTTAGGCTTGAAGTTTCTATCTTATAAAATGTCACAGACTAAACTAAGTAGAATATAACTTGCATTGTTGGAATCCTTGCACATAAGAGAATAATTTGAATATAGACATCATATATTTTGCACAAGAGATAAATATTTTAGTCCCTTAGTGTAATACATTTGAGTACAAAGTGAGTACAGTATAATATGTTGCTCAAAATTATGGCTTTTTCACAGGAAAAGGTGTGTTTAACTAACCCCAGTGGTCAGAATAATATATACTGTACTGTATTTTTGGTGTTTTTTATATCATCATTTATAGTTTTTATACATTTAGTACATTCACTGGAAGACTCGGAAAATCGTCTTTTTCCGACAACTGGTCCCCCCTTTTTGTCCGGATCTTCGAGGATTCACTGTACCCGTAAAATTCTGGGGGTGGGGGACTTTTTCCGGCTTTGAGAAATGAAATAATGCATCATTCTGGAAAATTCAGAGAAAATTCTGGTACCCGGAAAAATCAGGAGATGAGAGATTTCCTTTTAGGTTCGAGAGATGATGTAATGCTCAATTTCTGGAACTTCTGAGAAAAGTTTCCCGGTACCTAGAAATTCCAAGAAAAGTTTTCGAGTACCCAGAAAATTCCAAGGATGAGGGATTTTTTTTTTCCAGATTTGAGAAAGTCGTCTCATTACCCATAATTCTCTCATTTCCGGAAGTGCTCTGTACCAATTGTTCCAGTTTACGAAGATATTACTATTTGTATTCTCACCATAATTACCTCGTGGAAATGAGAGAACACAACCTTACTTTACCCAGTAAATTGTTTGCAATGATTGACTATCAGAGTAGGAGTTGGGTGGTGGAGGCGGGGATTGAGATGGAGGGGGAGGGGAGTGGGTAGTTGAGGATTCCACAAGCAACTCTGTCCAGGCCTGCCGTCACATCCAGTGCACGGCATGGAAACTGTATTTTTTAATACCTTTAGGTACCAGTAATATTGCTTTGCATCATACTGTAAATTGCACATTTGATAATAATAATAATACATTACAGTAAAACCCAGTTAATTTGTACTAGTTGGGGAAAATCCAGTTCAGATTAAGGAATAATCTGAGTTTCCGGAGGGGGATTACTAATCCAGAGTAAATCTAGATTAACTGAGAAATTCCGGATGGAAAATCAGCCATCTGCTGCACACAATTCCACTCAGCAGCTGCTTTTTTTACAAGCCAGTTGCAATTCTACAGCCCTTGTGTGTAAATTACTTATCTCTTGCAGACCACTTTGTTTAATAATTTCCATGGCTTCCAGAGGCAAGACAATGTCAAAATACAAATATTGTACAGTATTGACGAAAAATCTGGATTACCATCTGGCTGCTTATGAAAGCCATCCAATGGATTTGTTTGCAAGCCAGTTGCACTTCTACAGACAATGTGTGTGCGTTAGTTTTTTTTTTTTACGGGAATTAGCCCACCCGGGTACAGGTCAAACGACCCACAACGGAGCCTGGGGGCGAGAAAAAATAAGAACGGAAAGAAATTGTAAATATAAACAAAAAAGGTTATACTGTATTAATCTACACCACGAAGATGCTGGACAACCAGCTTTTTAAAGTGAGACAGATTGTAAGAGCAAGGAAACACAGAAGAAGGCAAAGCATTCCACAGTTTGGCTGTGTGAGGAAAGAAGGAGGTACTATAACGGGTTATTCTCGTGTGGCCGACATCCCATGGACTATTTGTGACCTTGTTTAATAATTATCATGGCTTCCCAAGATTAGACAAAGTCAAAAGCAAGCCAAAAGAAGGTTAGGAAGGAGTTTAGCTTGAAGGATAATTTAGAAGTATATGAGTCAGATAGGCCTTCTTTTATGCCTACACCAATCCTCACCCCTGATCCTCCATTGGTGCTGCTGGAGGGGGAAGACAGTGACACTTCAGTGCTGTGTAAATAGTGTAATGTAGACGGTAGACTACAATAAGCAAATTAGAAATAAACTTCCATCCTCCATTCTACCTCCACTACCACCTCTACCACCATCAACAGCATCACCAACTTTGTGGTATGTATAAGAATTATATATATTATACTGCAGGTTAATGATTCAAGAGATTCAAAAGTGTTTATTTATTTTGGCCACCATGTGGAAGATCTGGACTACTTCATGTTAATCCAGACTAAATCCGAATTAACAGAAATTAGTCCGGAGCAGTTTGCCAATCCGGATAAAGCATAAATTCAGATTAAGAGTCAAGATTAACTGGGTTTTACTGTAATAATAATACTAATACAAGTAGTAATAATGTGTTCTCTTTAACCTCAGTGTTTGGCACAACTAAACTACAGGGGTCCCCGATTTACGAATGCCAGCCAATACAAACGGGTTTAAACTTGAAATTTACAATATTTTATTTACCTGATGACTTATTTTTTACTTTCATTTACTGCATTTTGTCATACTTCTTTTGTCTTAAATTAAGTGATTTTAGATGGACGTATTTAAGGACTTAGGCTATGATATAGTGGGATTTTAAACATTGTTATGTAAGTACGGTATGCACACGGCATGTGTTCTGACTTACGTACAAATCCGACTTAAGAGCATCCTCAGGAACGGAACCCAATCGTGGTTTGCTGATTCTATACCGGAGAGTTACCAACTGAACTCTTTTTATTCACATAAAAATTTGTATTACAATAAATATGTGGTGCCTACTTCCCGATTGTTTTGATTGGTAATAATTAATCCTTTCACTACGATGTCTTCTTTTCTATTTTATTCTGCCTACTGCTAGACAGTTTATTCAGCTAGTGAAGTTCCATCTCACAGTCAAGGGATTAAACATAACTTGCTGCTTCTACAAGATGTAGATTCAAAAGTGGAACACCTTACTTAGAATATGAATTCATCCCCCGTTATCCTACTGTAACTACAGTATTTTCATCTGGCTAGTGCAGGATGATTACACTCAGCTGAGGAAACCCCCATTGTCAAAGAGTTATTCTACATTGTAATCTCTCCCAACTGATATACACTTTCCCTCATCACCTAGTACTCCGCCTCACCCCAACAAAAGACACCTACCCCGACACACTTCAGAGTTTGGGGTTCATACCTCAGGGAAAGAGAGAATTGGCAATGCTAAGTGGTAAACTCAGGAGTATGCCTATCTTTGCTTCCTTTGATACTACAGGCATCCCCCATGTTACTGAATCCCTGGTTATGGAATTTTGTAATTATGATCCAAATTTCAGGCTAAGGAAAAAACCATGCCCTTACAGATTTTTGTTTTCAATGAAAAAAATAAAAGAATCGATTTTTAGCCCACATTGTAAAAATTATTTTGTGTGGATTCTCTGTGGTAGCCACAAGGCAGTTGGAAGGGGACTCGCCTCCCCATTTGCCAGGAACCACCACAACAATGGCACTGCTCAATTAGAATTCTTTCCCCAGCTTGTGTTCAGTTATGAGTCTGTGTTCAGGACTGTATTCGCCCTTATGGAATTAAGGTTAATTTATTAAGATTTTCCAAAGAAAAAATTCCCAACAGAACAAAAAATTTCACTGAAATTATAAAATTTATTTAGTGCAGATTCTGGTGGTAGCTACAAGATGGCTGCCACGCGTCTCACCTCACCAACTGGTAGCAGCCACAACAACAATGGTGCTGATCAGTTTGAAATCTTTCCCCAGTCTGTGTTCAGTTATGTGTCTGTGTTACTGTGTACCCTTGTTCAAGAAGAATGGAAAAAGAACATGAGGTTCAAGTGAAAGCAGTGATGAGAAATGACCCCAAAAAGGAATTGCATTCAACAATAAATACGATGTTTTAAAGAGGTAACTCCCAGTAACTCCAATCGCACCACCTAACCTCACCACCTGCAGCACTCAACATTGTTTCTGAAAAGTAAAATTGAAGTGTTTTGTTCATGTACTATCATGTTACATCATGAATGATTCACTGTATGTGGTTAAAACTGTCTAATTTCATACATATATGTACTTGTGTCATATTTTTGGGCCTCAAAAAATTTCTGTAGGGACACATCTCAACTTTTATAGTGGAAGTCATTGCAATAAATGGTTTTGCGTTTAGGAAAGATTCTCAAGAACGGAACACTTCGGTAACCCGGGGTCTCTCTCTCTCTCTCTTCCATAAATTCTCATTATACTGTACTGTTTTTTAGCTCTGCTATTCTGTGTTTAATCACTCAACATTCCACATGCTAATATATCCACTCCCAAATATTTAAAACACTCCACTTTTTCCAATAAGTCTTTATTCAAGTTAACATATTTTCATCAATTTCATTCATTTAAATCCACTCTCACCTTTTTTCTAGTACATACTTGTCCATTCTCTCCTAATATTTGTAATTCTCTCCCCAAAAAATGAGCTGACAGCAATAAAAAAATTTCCATTCACATATGTTCACAGCTGTTGGGTCTGACTTTAATCGCAGGAGATGGAAGGTAATTGAATTATTGAATTACAAATTTAAAATTATGGTATGTACTGCATGAGGCACTGTCATCTGATCATCAGAATTTTATCAACATAGTTTGTATTCAAATTTGGTAAGCCAGATGGCAAAGTGTAAAAAATAAAAGGAAAAATTTTAACCCCTTCTCACTGATTGCTGCAATTAAGATGATTTTATTCAGCTCAGGGAAATGTTTAAAGAGCGTGGACAGATAATAATCTTATGCACCTGTTCTAGATGAGGAATACAGTGTCATGTTAAGTGGCTCTATTTAAGAAAAATTGCAAAAAAAAAAAAAAAAAAAAAATGTGGTTCTGCTCAGGGGCACCAGAAATATGAAGCACTACAAATACAATATAAATATATTATCAATGCACATTTTACATACATGATTATTGTTAATACAAACCCAAGAAAGTGAGTGTGTCCGAGAGCAGCATTGCTGGGCCAAGGTGGTCCAACAGCTGGGAGGATTCAAACCTGCCTTCAGCTACATATTTATGTAATATCTGAAAGAAGAATACTAAATTTTCAAAGACTAATCTCTTCTTCAGCAAAATCCCAATCTATTCATCATCACTATTTTATGACCATTTGTCCCACACTTGTGTGGGCTAGTAGTGATTATACAATGGTGCCTCTTCATGCTAAACAGTCTCTTGCAGCCTCTCTCATCAGGTTCTTGAGGTCAATTCTCACAACTCCCCATGTCATTCTTGGCCTATCCTTAGCTCTCCTCCCATTCACATACAAACTCATGTATTTGTTGAACATTGGAAATCTATTTCATTGACACATTCCAGGGATATCCCTAATGCTGAGGTTTTCAAACCTTGTTAAGGGCATATGATTACCTGTACAAACAGCACACTTAAAGTCAGCAACATCCTGCAGTCTGCCATTTACACCACTTCACTTCTTATTGACCCACCTTCCACACTCACTACACATTACTGAATTATTGTACTGCCGACACCCTTCTTACAGACAACACATGGCCATTTTCTACTACTACAAGTCCTTCACCCACACCACTAACCACTGCCTACTGTACTACTCACATAGTGCCTTGTCAAATGCTTTTCTAAATCTACAATAAAAAGTTCTGTACAACTGTCAATTTTAATCTGGTAGCTTGATCTAGGGATTGTAAGGTATCTGTCGGCTTTTCCTAAAGAAAAATGCTTATAATACACGTGTTCCTGCTTTTATTAAAAACTTTAACTGAATGAACAAATGGAAAAGGCAAAAAATGCTCCATGTTACTGGTTGGTAATGGGGTATATTGAAATCAACACAAAAAATGCTTCATGCTACTGGTTGGTAATGGGGTACAGTCAGTTCTGTTACAATGTGATAGTTGTGTTCTTGTAAAACCTCGCATTGTAGAAATTCGCGCAATAGAAATAACAGGGCTTATGGAGAAAATAGGGTTAGGTGCAGATTACTCGAAATCGAAAAAAAATTAGTAGTTAGTCTAACACAAAGGATAGCAGTCTAAATTAATGTTACAATCATATGTAATAATGAAATCATACAGTAAATGTAACACTTTACCTTGAAAAAACATGAATATAACTTGATGGGGGGAGAAGGGTGATTTTGAGGCTGATAACATCAAGCTTCTCTTTAAGTGTTATAACCTTTCTTTTGTGATCACCACCAGGAATGCGATCACCAGAACGCTTCTTGGAGATATTCTTCTTTTTCATGTTCACAGTTAATACCACAAAATTGGAGAAATGGTAAGCAAAAATCACTGAAGACATTTCAAAACAACCCACATGTTTCAACTGATCGTGTGATGGAAACAGAGAGCACTGGTGTAAAATGCTGTTAGTCCGCACTGCGAAACATTATTTTTATTTATTTTTTTCATACAGTATTTATGGGAACAGCTAAATTTGCAAAAAAAAGTACGAAATTTATAGAGTCCCTATCAAATAACACTTCACAAACAAAACACATGAATCAATTGAACATGTGATGTCGAACGTGAACTGTAAACACTGCATAACCCCGCGCCAAGCGACAGTACACTTAAAACGTTTGAGTGGAATCGCCTTACAGCCAACACGCGTTCACGTTTTACAAATATCGCTCTTCTATTCATCAATCGCGTTATAGCCAATTCGCGTTGACAAAACACGCATTGTAGCAGAAATGACTGTACATTGAAATGTCAGCATTGAGTATAAAAATTAGTTAACACAACAGATAATACTGTACTTCTGGGGGCTCATTAAGAAATTACTATTTTATTTAAAGTTAGCAATAAGGGTAATGTTTGATTACCTCAGGGAGTGTGACCCTACCTTGCCAACTAAGTGGGCATTTGCAAGTACTGTACAGTATTACACATATTACATAGTTCCCACTCCACAAAAGTGGGTTGGCAACAGCAAGGGCACCTAGCCATAAAACTAGCCTGATGGCCACAGACACACCATGCCACAGGGTAATTGTGGGATATTACTGCAAAATGGTGATGAAGAAGCACTTGGGCTACTAGCAAGTCATTTCCAATCAGATACATTGGGCAACTCATAACTTTAGAGAGAGAATGAGTCCAGTATAGCTATTTGCAATTTATTTTAACAAATGTAATGCAGTAAACATAATATATCATACAGACCTGGTGAGCAAGATGGGAAGTGAAGGCAGCATCTCGTGACCGTACTCCCCACCAGATGGCAGAACCTAAACGGCCTTGAGATAATGCACGACGACCCATAATACGACACACACCGACAACTATATAAAAATGTAAAAATAATGATCAGTGTTGCAGTATCATTGGGTTAGTTAAGTTACATTTCACTAATTTTTATTTATTTTTTTAAGATGGTTTATACATGTTTCACCAAAAATTAAAACCATGAATAGAACATGGCAGTGAATATTTTAATTCTAAATAAAAAGCCAGTTGACTTAGAAAACTAGAAATACTTACCCGGTATTATCTACAGATCAGGGCCGTTAGGACAGTGCGTGTGTGTACAGTATGTGTGCATGCATCCGTGAGTGTGTACAGGCCCTTTTTGAAGTTGCCCTGATCTTAAATTGGCTGGAGGCAAGTCTTCATGCTTTAAAATCCACAGGAGGATCTTTCTGCCAAGTATAAAGTGACTGGAATTGATTTCAGGACACAGTATTGTCATGTTGGCTTTTTTGACAATCTCATGAGTCACAAATACTTTGCCTAATATCCAAGAAGCTGCCACAGTAGTGCAACACCTTAAACTTGTGAATTTGTGACCACGCCTTTTTTTCATATTTAGCTACAGGGTGCGTACCCAGAAATTTTAAGTAGAACCTGTTGACAAAGTTGGTGAATTAAGGAATCAAGCAAATCTGACTTTGCATTTGAAATGGTCAAAATTAAATTACCACACAGTATTGTTTTCAGTCTAACCAAATCTGTGAACACAATTTGCCTGAATGACTGTTTCTATTTCGATATTGGGGAGCAGTTGCCTCCCTGCCCATATGCCTATGCCCACTAACCTTACATGTCCATTGGTCCTTGGTGAGGAGTGGGTTCTAACCCCCTGAACCCTCCCCTTTTTAAGAGGAAAGGTACAGTAATTAAAAATTAAATGAAGCTAATCAATTAATTGTGGAACTTCTAATTGTTAGCCCATATTTCAAAATTTAAGTACAGTACACCCGGATAATTCGCGGTCCTCAATTATAATTAATGGTTTATTGAAAGAGCATGGCAACCAGAAGGCTGAAAATATACAGTTACATAATTGGGGAATGGGTCACTTGATTGACAAATAAAGTAAGTGATACAAATATGATATACTGTATAATAACTAAGTGGGGTACAGTACAGGGCATTTCAACGTAGTGACAGTGCAAAAAGGTAAAATTGGCTGGGAGTGAATTCATACACTGATTGATTACGAGTTGTTGATAATTCTTATAATGGTTGGGACCGGGCTGTTCTTATAGCATGTGTTTGTTTGTTTGAGTGTGTGTAAAAGAAATAATTGTCCTAAGGGCAAACACATAAAAGATAATATACATTTCTTTGTACACAAATAAAAATGTAACCCCCCCCCCGGTCATCACATGTTATTCGCGGATTTGGCGATTCGCGGCCATTTTCAGAACCTAACCCACAAATTTGAAGGGCCTACTGTACTTTACTTAATTAACTTAACAGTTAATCAGTAAAAAGTTTAGATAATTTAATCAACTCAACACTGATTTACTGTAAACTTTACATTATTTAGTAACTGATTTGTTGTTTCTAAGTAATAACAAATACTGTGAGTTCTATAGGGAATTTCCACTTCATAGCTATGCACCACTAAACTATCAAAATCACAAAATTACATCCCATTGATAAGTATTATAACTTTTGAATATCAAGCAAGACATGATTCTTGAGGATCAAAGATATAACAACAATGGCTGACTTGTATCTTGCAAGTTATATAAAATTGGTTGCAACTCACTTATGCTGTCAAAGTTTCTGTCACTGGCCATCTGTATGATCTTGTGTACACAAGAGTCATCAGTGAGGGGAAGCCTCTGCAGTACCATTTGGGACATGGCAATACCTGAGGCCCCACAATGGTCCAGGTACAAAATGCCAACTTGCCACAAGCTGGAGTGACTCACCAGAACACTTGCATAATCCAACAAAAGAGATTCACGCAGTTCTGGTAAGAACCTGGATTCAAATATGGAGAAAAAAAATAGAAATTACTGTAAATAAGATGATCATAAATCTTTTGTTTTTCAACTGGTTTCCAAATACAGTATGAATCATTTTTTTTAAGCTGCAGAGTAAAAACTTTATATAAAGAAGAGTTTTTTGTCATGAATTAAGTATTGTACATGATGAAATATTATAAGTACAGTAATAAAAGCATAAAATGAAACTTACTTTTGACCTGTTTTCTGTCCCATGGTATGACACAATAAGTCAGTGACGTGGGCAGTAAACCAAGTGTTGTCAAGGACCTGCTGACACTCTTTGATCACCTAAAACATATTTGAATATATATGTTAAGATAGGTCAGAGCATTTCAATTTGTGTAAAATAAGACAGTTCCAGTCCCCGTAAAACTGAAATCAAGAGTATAGTATAAAGCTATGACATGTATTGTACCAATATAAAAATCACAACAGGTAAACAACATTACCTGATGAGTATCAGCCTCCATAGCAGCAAGCAACACATTATCCAATGGTGTTGTTCTCTGTTCTCCACCTATGGATGTAATAGCATCCTGCGCAGCATTGTGCAAGCGGAAGAGCTTGACTGTTGGGCAGGTAAACAACAAAGTGGATACCATCAAATGATACCATGTGTCCATCAAGTCAATCAGGCTGTTAATAGTTTGCTGGTTTCCACAAAGTATCTGAAACAATGGAAAACATGGCTTTGGCAAATGAGTTTTATTTACAAAAGTAAGTTTTGACTGTCTAAATGAATCAACACAATGAACAATTTATGTTATGTAGCATTTCTTGAAGAAATAGAAGACCTAGCTCTTTCTTTACAAAATTTCAGCTGCACTATTTATACAGTACATAGGTTATAGCTCATTAGAGTGAGCAAAACATGGTCCAGATGAACTAGTACTCTATTACCAAGGAGAAAAAAGGTGTTTTCAAAATAAATTACCTCTTTACTGTGATCAATTATGTTAGAACCATCAAAACTTAAACCATAGCCGAGGGCACACAAGGTAACATTGTCTAGTTGTTTAGAGGAGAGATTCACTACACAGTTGTGATTGGCATCCTTAGTCCAATAACTATTTCTAATAAGGAGTGCCAATTTGTGGTCTATCTGAACTTGAAGATCAGAACACTCACATCTTACTTCAACGTCCCCCCCACTGCCATACATGTATGGTGTAATCAAGACCCACAAGCCTAATAACCCAGCAAGACCCATCATTAGTGCAGTTGTCAATCTCTTATAAATTATCTAAATGGTTAGTTTCTTTACTAAATCCCCTAGTTGGCAACATTTCTAACTCTAATATCAAGAATAATATGGATTTGGTTGATAAACTCAATAACTTACATATTAATTATGATTTTAAACTGGTCAGTTTTGATGTAACATCACTCTTTACAAAGATCCCAGTTGATGATTTACTAGAGTTCCTCATAGATTCCCTGGATAATATTTCATTGCCCGTCTCGAAAGACGACTTCATCGAACTCATCAAACTATGTATTAAGGATTGTAAATTTGAATTCAATGGAGATTATGCTAAAAAATTTGGTATGGCAATGAGTAATCCACTCTCTCCTGTATTAAGCAACCTATATATGGAATTCTTTGAAAAGAAACTATTAAGTAATATTTTACCACCTTCAACAGTCTGGTTTAGATATGTAGATGATGTATTATGTCTCTGGCCAAGTACGGTAATGAGGACCTAAAAGCTTTCCTGCCACAACTTAACAACTTAGCCCCCTCGATCAAATTCACTGTGGAATTAGAGCATGACTGTAAATTGCCATTTCTAGACTGTCTGATACACAGAATAGGTAACACCTTTAAGTTCAGTATTTATAGAAAACCTACTAATGTGTGTTCATACATTCATTACTATTCTGCCCATCATAATAGAGTCAAACAGTCAGTATTTTCAACAATGTTTTTACGTGCTTTGAGAATTTGCAGCCCGGAATTCATTGATGAGGAATATAAATATATCTATAATATTGGCTCAAACCTTAAATACCCTAGATCTTTCATAGACAAATGCCTGAACATTACTAAGAAATCTTTTTATAGAACTGATCCCAAGCCCACCCATGACCATAAGAATCTCTTTGTATTACCATTTCACAAAAATTTCTCTCAAATTCCTTTACATCTAAAAACCTGGAACGTCAATGTGGCATTTAAAAACTCATGCACTGTTAAACAAATGTTAATCAAGAACTCCACCCAACAACACAATTGGTTGCATTTATAAAGTTCCTTGCAAGGAATGTAATATGTTTTACTTAGGCCAGACAGGTAAAGATCTTGTAACTAGACTAAAACAACATAAATATAGTGTTAGGACAGGCCAGGAATCCAATGCTCTGTTTGTTCATCTGAGGGATAATAAGCATTGCATTGACTGGGATAATGCCTCCTCAATATTACCTTGTAATTCAATTGACAGTAGGAACATTATAGAATCTAGTCTCATTAAACATACCGAAGCAGTCAACATGAATTTGAGTAATGGCATGTACAAACTGGACAATTTTGTAATTAAGAAGATTTGTAACCAGGTGAGAAGGTTGGGTCACCTTACCCTCTGACCTGACTACCGACCGTTGCGGTGCTTTTTAAAGATTAGTAGGGTCATTACCTAATACCTGACCATTGTGGACCTGGTCTCACCCTCCTCTGTATATATACACCTTGTTTTGTACTTCTCCTTAGTCTGTACTCACCCCTGAAGATGTGAATTACACGAAAGCGCTTGGGAACTTCGTGTTTTCTTCTTTCCTTGTGGTTATCAGCTATATACCTGGATATACAGTGATATATATATATATATATATATATATATATATATATATATATATATATATATATATATATATATATATATATATATATATATATATATATATCTATATATATTTTTTTTTAAGAGCTTACCTTACAAACAGTTTGTAATTGGTGACACGTAGTAAAGTGTCCTTCTTGCAAGCGGCGCTCACACTCACTCTGCCAATGCTGCCAGCGAACTGTAAACTCTGCCACTGAAACTCCACCATACACCTGTACAACACAAATTATTAAGACATGTCTTAAAATTCAAAATTAAGATAGAAGTTGAAATTGTTTCATTACTATCAAAAGAGGTATTTTTATGTACAGTATGTGGTCAGGCAGTAACCCCAAGCATACTTAAGGGAGCTAAGGGTTTGATTGCCTTGTTCTGAATCCAACTTTGGGGCATAGCTTTTTAGTTATGCATTACACTTCAACACTGTACTGTATTCTCTCTATACAGTGTTATCTCCAATAGCCGGAACAATTGGTGCAGAGAACTTCCGGGAATGAGAGATTTCCGGGTAACGAGACGACTCTCTCAAAGTTGGAAAAAATCCCTCATCCCCGGAAATTTCCGGATAACAGAAAAATGTTTTCAGAAGTTTCAGAAATAGCCCATTATATCATCTCTCGAACCTGGAAAAAATCCCTCATCCTCAGAATTTTCCAGGTAACGAAAAAAAATTATCGGAATTTCCAGAAAATGCGCCTGATTTTTATCTCTCAAACCCGGAAAAAATCCCCTATCCCTGGAATTTTCTGAAAATTTCCAGGTACGGTACTGGAAAAATTTTCTCTGAATTTTTACGGAAAATGTACCCCACGGAAAATCGTTCCCAAAGCCGAAATTTTCCAGAAAATTACGGCTTTGGGAAAGATTTTCCGAGAAAATTTCAATTCCGGCTATCGGTGAGTTCCGGGTTTGAGGGATTCCGGCTAACGGAGATATTAGTTGTATTATGAAACGGTGTTTTGTAATTCTGGTAATTCTTGAAGAAAGGTCTAACCACGAATTAAAAATTTCATGCCAAGGTTTGCTTCAAGCAATGAATGTAAGCTTGATGGCATAAATGCATCCTTTCCTAGCTTTTCACAGGGTTTTTGGAAAGAAAAGGTTGTGCAGAGCATATCCATGCAAATTGTATGCAGTTTTACATAGTTTAGTAAACAGGTGAAAAATATTTCAGGCCCCACCTCAACCTAATGCTTTCACTCTTAACTTAAATTCAAGCATAAATTCCAGCTTTGGTCTGTGCAGGACATATGTGAATGCAAAGTATGTGAAATAGTACACAAGCAAATGTACGAATGAATGAGACCCCTTCATTCTGTAAACATATATGGGTACTGGAGATAAAACAGATGGGCATCATACATCTGAATCTTACTCTTAGGATCTCCCAATAAATCTTACAATGCACAGTGCTACAAGCTGACCTTACAAATTTGTGTCACAGAAAAACAGATTTCTTTAACACTTAATGTACTCAACTCTATTTAAATGATGTGGCTTAGAAAGAAAGAAAAAGTAATATAAAACTTTAAAATAAGAAAAATGAAGAGCATGGGTGTGTATATGTAGGAAGTGAATGTATGTAGAGGCAGTGGGTTACTGGGTTAAAACTAAGTGGCCGCGCTTCCTCCTGAAGTGACGTCATGGTATACACAGGGCCAGTGTGGCAGCCACACAACTCTGAGTCAGCTGGTTGATTAACTGAATTGTGCCGCATCACCCAGAGGATGGTTTGAATGTGGAAGGAGCTATTTTTTGTACAGTCCCGGTCAAAAGTCCTGTGCCGGGCAGTTTTGGCTAACCTGGTTATGTGGCAACGTCGGAGACACGCACGCATGAACACACATGATGGAACTACCAGGCCCATAATTTAAGCATCGCTCTGTGGTTTAAAGGGCGTGTATCATGCCTAGATTGCCGTGTTGCCAACAATGTCAGGAACAAACCAATGGATACCGTTAATAATTATTTCAACCTAAATTGAATGGTAAGAACCAATGTATTTGCAAGCACAGACGAAACGCCTCTCCACACACACCGCGCTACACCATCTGCTAGGCACCTTGATCATGTGAGCAATCCATTCTATGGTGTACCTATATGCACATTCTCTTTTAACTGCACCATATATCGATGATAAGAGTTGTCTTATGTGAGTCATGAGCACAGGTATAAAAATGCTATATAGATAATTAATTTCAAGTCATAGCAGAGAGGGTCCCTGATAGGAGATAGGGTTGGTGATGGTTCCAGACAGCAGGGTGGCAGGAGTAAGGTGCGCAAGTGAATTTTTCCTCTTGTTCCTACTTATCATCAGTGTCACATTTCATTGACAATCTTACTACCAACTTTAGTATAATCAGTTGCCACATTTGAGGTAGTAACTTTACATATTGCAGGGTACTATGATAATTTGAAAGAAAACAGAAAACACAAAGTGGACACACACACTACTACTACTTACAACTTTGCTGTCACTCTGAATCGAGTATGATCATCATCCAAATGATACAAGTTGTTCGGGATGTCACCTTCGTTGGTGACCTCTGAGGTGACTAGAGAGACTGATACAAGACCGGCAGGGTCGTCCACAGATGTTACACATGTGGAGGGTTACATCTAGTGTGGGAGGGGCGGCAGCAGCGTCTTTCCGGTGCCAACGCTTGTCTGCCTCGGTGTGCAGTCAGGCTAAATCGAAAGTATTGACACCTTGTGTGGTGCACCTCCATGCATTACGGTGTGGAGTAATCATCTCCCAGGTGAGGGGGTCGATTTTCAGTTGCCAGCCAGCGTTGGCAGTCTACTGTCATCCATGAGGGTAACATGGCCAGTCCAACATAGTTGTTCATGGGTAATGGTAGCCTTGATGCTCCTACAGTTGGTGTCAGCGAGAATATTGGCATTTGTTCTCTTGTCTTCCCAGCGAACTCAGAGGATGGAACGTAGACTATGGTGGTGAAAGTTTTCAAGTGCCTTGAGGTGCCTCTGTATGTGACCCATGTCTCGCTGCCATATAGCAAGGTGGGGAAGACCACTGCTCAATATACGTGCAACTTTGTAGATATCTTCAGCTCCCTTCAGCTGAAGACACAGGTGCGGAGTCTGCCAAGGCATGAGATGCACATCTGATCTCATGTTGAATCTCTTCATCAATGTCTGCACTGGTGGACAGGTGAGAGCCGAGATACTGAAAGTGGGTAACATTAGAGGGTAGTACCATTAAGCTGGATGGATGGTGGAGGTGTGGCTGAACCAGGGGCAGGCTGAGAGAGAATCTGAGTCTTTCGTACATTCACCTCAAGGCCGTAGTGTGCATAAGCATCTCGTAGGTGTTCAGGATCTCCTATAGGTCGAGTTCAGTGTGAACAACAAGGGTGATGTCGTCTGCATACTGAAGTTCAGTAATGGAAGCTGAGGACACCTTTGTTCCTGCCTGGAATCATCTTATGTTGAAGAGACCATTCATCCGGTAATGGATGTCCACCCCACTGGCTAAACTGGCACGAGTAAGGAAGGCAGCCAAGAAAATGGAAAAAGAGAGTTGGTGCCAGTACACATCCTTGTTTTACCCCCGTTTGGATGGGGAAGAACTCAGACTGGGTGCCACTGTGTAGGACATTGCTGTTCATGATATCATGAAGTTGCTTCACAATGGCAATGAATTTTGGTGGGCAGCCAAAGCAGCCATGTACAGGTCATGACACTGTTCTCTGCACTTTTCTTGTATCTGGCGGGCAGCAAAGATCATGTCAGTGGTACCACGTGATGATCTAATGACACATTGAGATTCTGGGAGAAAGTTTTCTGCCCCAGGAAGAAATCTGTTTAGGAGAACTCAGGAGACAATCTTGCCAGCTACGGACAGCAGCAAGATCCCGCCGTAGTTGCCACAGTCTGACCGGTCTCCCTTGTTCGTTCTTATAAATATTGACGATGGAGGCGTCTTTAAGAGCGTGAGGATTTTCTCCTTTTCCCATATATTCTCTAGGAGAGAGTGGAGACAGCTAGTAAGCAGAGGTCCTCCTGCTTTATACGCCACAGCTGGGATTCCATCAAGCCTTGAGGCATTTTTTTTTTTTTTCATCTGTGTGAATGGCAGTAGCTACCTCATCCAGGGATGGAGGATAGCTGAGATGGGTCAGCTCTGGATGCTGAGGGACCTGCTGGGTAGTCAGGACATCCACATTAGTGTTTCAGTTGAGCAGCGAATGGTGGTGCTCTTTCCAGGGCTGAAGGAGGCCTTCTTCATCTTAATTACTGTAGGGAGTTAACATCGGATGAGCGGAGGGGGGCTGCACCATGAGTGATTGGCCCATAAAATGTTTTAGTGGAATTGAAAAATTAGCGCATCTTGTGTTGATCTGCAAATTTTTGCATTTCATATGACTTAGTTTTAAACTAGTCGTTCTTTAGTTTGCGAAATTCGCGCTGAGCCACCACTTTCTTCTTGCGGAAGGTGTCAGCTTTGGTCCGAGACTGAGGGTTGTTCTGGCAGTCAGTTAAGGGAAGCGCCCGGCTTAGATTGATGAAAAAAAAAAATTTCACGAGCAAAGGTGTTGCCTATGGCCGTATGTGGAAGGAGTTTTATGGCAATATTTGTAATATTTATGCAATGACGTATGGTTTCCCCCCGCCCCCAGCCTTCCTACGTCCCCTTGGGTAGACATATGAATGATCGTGGTAAAATATTTTCCCCCAAAAATATGAAATAAATAGCACAAAAAAAACTTTAGAAATTAATTTCAGTCAACTCTCTTCCTCTCTGGCAAGGATAGGGAGGTAGAAACACACGTCATCAGTTGGTCCTGGACCTTGTCAAGTAGAGGTGTGAACTCTGCTGCACCGAACATCTTACCTCACTTGTATTGCTGTACCATGCTTCTCTCCTCGAATATCAGGATGGCATGTGATTCAAAACATAAAAGACAACTAAAGGAAGCACGTGCCAAGAGCATTGCTAAAACCAAGGGGATAAAAAAAGAAAATGTTCGCTAAAACTAACGACAGTAACAACCGTCTCAGGGGACACCTGAGGCAGCCCAGCCCCAGCCTTCCATCCACCCCCTCTACCTCACATAAAGAATATAACTGGAGTTTAGTTGGAGATGTAAAAAAACAAACAAGATATTACAAGTAAAATTGGCTCAGAATGAGCACTTACACAGGGGAGAAAGGGTGAGAAGCTTTATTGGCCTGTATCTCAAGATGAACTTTTTAACACTCAAATTGACAATTCTCTGCCAGTTTTTGACCGATTTCAATGAAACAAACACTCAGCACAGGAAGAACCTTTCTTCAACATAAGTACAGATTCCATTTTTTTTCAATCTTGTAAGATTTATTTTTGGTTGAATATTTAATCTTGATATTTTGAAAAAAAAATTCAACCAAACTTGAAATATAAAATACGTGTTATTGTATTTTATGATATGCTATGTATCAATTTTATTGTTTATAACAACAATAAATATGACAGCTCATCCTCATTGCGCGCAGTATTCAAACTTACGATTGTAGCTGATTTTGGAGGACTCTTTATTATTATTATTTAATTTTGGTGCTGGTTAGTTGAATCTGCCGGTTGCCCGGATACCAGAGCAAGGGCTCTGAACTTGCTGTAAACCAAATCACAAACCTTGTATCATTTAACCTGCATACATATACAGTACAGTACACTGTATGTGTGTGAACCAGTCATATGCAGGTCCAATTTTTCAAAGACCTGACAAATTATGATATGTTGCATGCACTTTAAGTGTATATGCATTATTTTGTAAGCATTTCTGTAAATTTTTTAATTTGTTAAAAGCTCAACTGGACTGAAAGCAGAGCTGGATTAAAGGGGGGCCCAGGGGGCACTTGCCCCAGGCCCCCCCTACTCAAAGGGACTCTCTGGTGTAGAACAAGAAAGAAAAGTTCATATTATTTCATTTGAACACTATGAGATAGCATTAACAGACAGGACCACAATCAAAAGTGCCCCGGGCCCACCAAGACCTTAATCTGCCCCTGACTGTAAATCATGTCCAGTATTCATATTATTTCATAATGTTAGCATTTATGGCATAAGGATCCACTACTGAATTACTTTGTAAAATATATCTATCTATTTTTTGAATTTTTCGGGTACTTAATCATATGCCCATTTTTTTAAGGAAGAGGGCAAATGCAAGTGTGGCAACAAGTTTTATTTCATTAATTGACATGTTCTTAAGGATAAGCCACTGAGAAACAAAAGTTAGCAGTTTTTAAAGTAGGTTACAAATGCTTACTAACTAGTACTCAGCAATCAAATTAGTATATTATTGGGTGCATTTGTCAATGTTGAAACAACCCTTTAGTGGGATAGTTAGGATCTTACCATCCTGACATCCTAAGAATCAGAAAATCAGCACCTGCTTGGTCACTGCATCACAGGAGAGAAAAAAAAGAGGAATGTCTGTATACCTGATAGACTGGCATCTTCCGCAGGAGTTCATCCATTGAGAGAAAAGGGTCAGTGTCAGCATTGGAGTGATTTGATAGCATCTGGCGAGCACCCTCCATACGTCCCTGAAGTACTGCTCCATACACCTGAAATGACAAATAATAACGCAGAAAATTTTTCCATCAAAGAATGACTTACAGTAGTAGAATGGAATGGGTTCCTTGAATGTTAGCACATACCTATCACATCTCTTCAATCTCCAAGCACAACAGAGCTGCAACAAGCAGAGATGCAACAAACTTGTTTATATGTACAGTATGTACAGAGGGGCCATTCACCGAGTTCTCTGTACTGTATATACTGTACACACCTATAATGTACTTAAAATGTATACTGCATATTATAATCATCATTTCAAAGTACTGTATTGCTCTCAATTGTTGTAGGCTGTGTCAAACATAGGTTGGATGCTCATATGAGCAATAGGGGTTGGGTGTAAACGGGACTGCCCAGTATGGGCCAATAGGCCCGCTGCAGTTTCCTCCATTCTTATGTTGTTCTTATGCTAATTATGGATGCAAAGGGAAATTCAACTACTGTATGTCAAAATGAAGTGCCCACACAGGGTCAGGTGCAGATACAGTGTGTGCAGATTGTAAAGGTTGTTCTGTGTATTTGAGACATGAATATAAGAGTCTGGAGAGGGTAAATAAAATAAAATATTTTTTTTAATTAAGTTAAGAATGAAGTACTGCACTGTACACATAAAATGTACCCAAAAATTTACTTACAGCCTCCCAGTATGCAGGATGCAGGTGTGGGTGATCAGATTCCATTGCTTCATTCTTCTTCTCAATACACTGCGTAAAGTGCACACGTATCCACATAACGAGCTGTCCCAATACCAGTCCACCTATTCAATTAAATGATATATGCTGATCATTAATCCTCCCTTGAAAAACTAAGCCATTTCATACAAAATTCTAAGCATTAGGATAATGAATGATATTTTACATAAAACAAAGTTTGGGGTAAATCTCAAGTTATGATTTTTTTTTTTTTTTTTTATTATCTTTAGAAATCTAAACTCATCAAGCTGTAATAAGGTTGTTGTTTTTATTGCATTAGTCCAATTCAACTTCCACCAGTTACTGTCTCTGTGTTGTGTCAGGGATGGGCAGGAAATTCTTAAGTGGTATGTAGTGTTTGGAGTCAAGTTGCAGTCCGGTAAGAGAGGATTTTGGGTGAGGATTCTGCAATAGTGATTTTGGGAGGGATGGTGGCTGCAACATAATATATAGAGACAATTTTGTTTCTGTAAACAGAGTGGATTCAGATAGACAGAGTTTTGTGCCAGAGACTTCCAAATGGGATGCTGTTGAATTTTACAGATGAGAGGGGTTCTTATTTAGTGATGGACATGTTTGAGTCTTTGTGCTCAAGAGAGTTAGGGTAACAGTAAGCTGCTGTTCCATTTGTATCGCTCTGGAGGAAGGAAGTTGAACATGTAGTTACAAGGGTGGTTCTTTTGTTGGGCTAATGCCACAAATTAGGTACAGTCAGCCAAAGATGCACCGACCCCACCCTGGATCTCGTGCTCGTAATTTTACCTGGCAATACTTGGTAAAGTAAGGCTGTATGTAAAGGTTATTGTGATTGGTGGATCTACTTTTGGCTGTATCACTGTCAGGATAAATATTAAACAATCCAAAGGTAGAATTATTATAATAATAAACTATTCATTGTTATTTAAGGTCATAAGAAGTTTCCAAATGTTCTTATATTTGCATAAATAATGAAGAAAATTTGATCTGAGAATCTTGTTTCAGTCCTCGTTCCTCGTTGTAGTTGAGTTGCCAATTCATTAATATAATTTCTTCATTATTTAAGCAAATATACAAACATTTGGAATCTTCTTATGACCTTAAATAACAATGAATAGTTTATTATTATAATAATTCTACCTTTGGATTGTTTAATATTTATCCTGACAGTGATACAGCCAAAAGTAGATCCACCAATCACAATAACCTTTACATACAGCCTTACTTTACCAAGTATTGCCAGGTAAAATTACGAGCACGAGATCAAGGGTGGGGTCGGTGCATCTTTGGCTGACTGTACCTCTCATGTCAGGGTATTCCGGTATGGGCAATATCTTTGGTTAATATTTGTGGAGCTTACCATAATTTTGAGTGTTCTTTTATTTTTACTTTTTGCTATTGAATTTGATGTAGCTGGGGCCCAGCTGCAACTGGGAATATTTATTAAGGTTTGAATAAACTGTTTATATTCTGTAATGAATGTTTCCTTTTGAGGACCAAAGTGGTTAGTGAGAACTTCGTGTGTGCTGAGTTTACACATGGGTTTTGTATTTGTATGGAGGGGGTGAAAGTAACCATTTGTGTGGCGGGTGTAAGTAACTTGTAGGTCCAGCATGATGCCAAAAATTTGTGGGTGCCTACTGGGGGTTGAAGAATGAAAAATACTTTTTCCATATGCAAACACTTTGGTTATGTAGTCAGGAAGGGGAAAATGTTTTAATAGCTAGTGGGCTGAAATACTTTTAAAAAAATGCTGAAGAAGTTGTCTGAGCCAGTTCTTGAGTTTGTGATGGCAGATACAGACACGATTTGACTTACTCTTACTCATTTTAATTGAGAAGTACGGTATACAGGAGGTCCCCGGGTTACAAATGTCCGACTTACGAACGTCCGCCGATACGAATGAGGTCCCATAAGGTCAATTATTTTAAGAATCTAACATAGGTACAACTGGTTCCTAATGTTAACGTACAAGAAATAGTTTGCGTGGCATGTCAGCGAGGTGGAATGGTGGGTGGGAAGTAATGCGTCTCCCAGCCTTGAGGGAGCATCAGTACGCCTTACCCTCACCTGAGTAATGTGTGTGATCAAGTGAAAACCATTGTTCTTTGCTTATTAACTCTCCTTTCGGCCCTCATCATGGCTCCCAAATGCAAACGTGATGCAAGTGATAGTAGTGCATCCAAGAAAAGGAAAGCAATTACAATGGAAGTGAATGTTGATGTAATTAAATGTTCTGGAAAAGGCAAAACACCCTCGGTCATCGATAAAGCATTGAGCTTCAGTTGGTCAACAATCAGAACAATTTTGAAAGAAAAACACAAAACGCTTGAACATGTAATGGGATCTAAATAAATGCACTCAACTGTGATAACAAAACAAAGTGGAAAGATTGTTAGTGATATGGGTAGAAGATCAAAATCATCGGCATTTGCCTCTAAGTCAAGCCTTGGTTCTGGAACGAGTGAGAAGCTTGTATGCTGGCTTGAAGGCTGAACATGGTGGCGAAAGTGATGGGGAAGATTTTGTTGCTAGTATGGGCTGGTTTAATCGGTTCAAAGTAAGGGCAAATTTACATAACATTAAAGTGCGAGGTGATTCTAGATGTATAAAAGGACTTAGGCTATGATATAGTGCACATAGGGTATGTTCCGACTTACATACATTTCTGACTTCAGAATGTCCTCAGGAAAGGAACTCGTTTGTAACCCGGGGACCTCCTGTATTGCATAACTACTAAAACAGATATATTTCCTAATGCACAAATTAATATTGTATCATGGTATAAATGTAACTCCTGTCATACAGAGAAAAATGTCTTAATACAGTACAATGATTGTCTCTATATTTTCTTCCTTCCACATACACATGGTGAGTCAAAGGTGCAAAGCTATGTCAATGGTGGACTTTTCATGTCACCAGTACATAATTTACAGGAGCCTTCAAATTTAAAAACTGGGGCACTCAAAACTCTGTTAAGGTCATGCAGTACAGTATTTCTAAAATCTATATGTGCCCATGTTCTCAAAATCATAAATTACTTTTACAATATAATTACAGTATGTATACTGTATTACATCTTACCAGTGACATCAGCACAATTCTTGGTTTAACATTTATGATACTATACAGTACGTTGAAAACCAACATGAACTCAACTGTCAAATCAGTGTCCCTAGAATATAGTGCCTTTAGTTTTTGCAGATACCCCACCCACTCATAATTTCAAACATTATACTACATGTCTTTACCATTCACCCATGCATGAAGCACATGCCCCTGTATGATATGGTCCAAATCAAAACATAGTGCCTCATGTCTTGCTCAGCTTTAACAGTTACAGTATGTCTTTTTCCCTCTCCCAATGCTACTACTTTGGACAATGTACACAAAATGAAGTAGCACCTGGCTTTATGTCAATGAAGAGAATCTCTATGAGGCTAAGAATGAGCTCCATCTTGTATAGTAATTGTCCACAAGCTTTTATTTCTTCCTGGTCTTCACACTCCTGGGACATATTTACATCTTCAACACAAGCCTGGATCATTGATCTGAAATTCAAATAAAACAAAAATCTTTTTATTTAAACAAATATTCCAGAATTTCTTGCAATTCTTAAAGTACTGTACACTTGTAAATAATATTTCAAATTCAAAACAGCAGAGTAATGAGTTTTCATTGAATACTAGCAGCATCGAGTAACTTATTTTCTATTCCCCGAGAGTAATGAATCTGAGTTAATTTTATTCAGTCTTCATTTATTTGAAAATCCATACATTAAGTGATCAAATAGATACCTCAAGCAAGGAGATTTGCTTGGGCATCAGTGAAAGCTCAGGATACAAATGAAAATTATTTTCTAGTGTACATCATTTTAACTCTGTACTCAGAAGGAGGGCAGCCAGTTTAAGAATTTCTATATGTCTGAACTTATTTTTTATCCAAATGGTGAAAAAGTGAGTAAAGTATAAGTTCCAGCTCATATTTTGATGATATTACCAGGAATTCTATTTACAGGACAGAAATAAGAAGGTTCTTCCAACCTGTATTCTCTGCATTTTTTAACTAATAGAGGTTTACACTCATCAGGTTCAGCTTCTTTTACAGCAGCTTGCAAGGAGAGATAGGTGCCCACAGACTCGTTGATCAATTTTCGTGCTTGTCGACTCCAAAGCCATGAGAAGGACTCCACCTGATACATCTTGACAGGACCCTCTGTTTTTGATTGAGTTTCTGTGGGAAAGTATTGTGTAAGAAAAAAGAAAAATGTACCATTTATACGTATATAAACATAGTACAGTCTCTCCTCGACTTACGAGGGGTTTCGTCCCGACGGCCAGGTCGTAAGTTGAAAAGGCAAAAATAATACATAGAAATTCTAAAATGGGTCTCTTTTTCTTCTCAGCACCACGAGAACTCTCACTATTACTCTTGCCAGCCATTTTAAAGTGAATTACAAACGAAAATTTTGTCAGTACACATCGCGATCACTAATGCCGGGACTCGAAAATTAGTAATGTGAAACATATTTTAAACGACCATGGCCGTCGTATGTCCGGGTTGTCGTAAGTCGAATATGTCGTAAGTTGAGGAGAGACTGTATGCCGTAAATTGCGGCGTATAAGTCGACCCAGCGTACCGGTATAAGTCAAACTCAAGATTTTTAGTTCAAAATTCAGGTTTAGTTCTATACTTGCCAGATAGGTAAGTTGACCCCCTAAGGCCCAAACATAGGCGAAAGTGTGTAATAAGGCCACGCCACTTACATCAATACACTTACCATAATACCTTTCAATATTTGATATACTGTACAGTCTCTCCTCGACTTACGACGGGGTTCCGTCCCGACAACCAGGTCGTAAGTCGAATTGGTCGTAAGACGAAAATATTATACGTATTATTAATGAATTGTACAATGAACCCTCACTTTACGCGGTTAATTCAACCAACGGCAGCCCGCGTAAAGTGAGAAACGCCTAAAGTGAACAACATAACATATGGGATTAATTGAAATAGAGACCAGGCCGACCCCCAAACTCCACTTTTTCCCGACACAATACATACGTTTTACTAAAAATAACCTCCTAACTTTATGATGGTACTCGCCCACACATAATATAGAAGGGAACAGTCAATAAGAGAAGAATAAACTGAAGGTTAGGTTAGAAAAAAAACAAGGCTGGGGTTAACACTTACGTTAGTAGAAGAGATGGGTCGGCGTAGGGGAATGGAGGCTGGTTCCGAGGCAGAGGGCAGGCTACTGGCCCTCAGGTGAGTCTTCATCGGTGTCATCCACACTTACTAGTGCCTCCCTGACAAATCCCTCAAAGTCATCATTACTGTCTCTACCTCTGTCACTATCACTGGCTTGGGCTGGCTGTGTAGGGTTGCGGGCGAAGAACTCTGTTATGCTTTGCTGACGGCTGGTGTTTATGTTGTCGTGATAAACCTTGAAGTAGGGCTCCATAGTCTGCAACAGCTGGGTAGTGAAGATTTCATACCTGTTTGCGTCAGGGTCGTCGAAAAGGAGGAGCTTGGCTTTCTCGATACACTCGATGGCACCCCTAACATTACTATGGGATAAGAGGCGTTCTTCTTGGGATGACGCACCACCTGCCTCTTCACTGACGTCATCATCATCTACCATCTCGTCGGTAGTCACATGAGGATCCCTTATCACCTCCAGGATGTCGTCGTTGGTGGTCTCGGAGAAGCCTGCAGCTGTAACACTCTGCGCAGCTTCTCTGGCAAGGTCCACTGCTACTGCAACAGTCTGAACCTCACCAGTCACAGATTTACTCTGCCTAACGCCCGGAATGCCTTGCAACACATGTCTCCATGCGTGACGAACAGTTGCTACAGACAGCTGATCCCATGCCTCCACCAAGAAGTCCACAGGTTTCTTGACGTTGAATGTTCTCCAGAATTGTTTTAAAAGTACTTCTTGCTCTGCCAACTGTTGATCCTCGTCGTCTTCGCTCTCGATATCGGTGTTGGTGTCACTCAGGTTACGCAACTCTTCCTTGGTGTTGGTGTAGTCGTTCAGGAGCTTGAATTTTTTAGTAGAGAATGCAGCTTTTACATTACAGATTAACTCTTGGTCCATGGGCTGTAATATAGACGTAGTGTTGGGAGGAAGGAAGACCACTTTTACGTTGGGGTGACGATCTAACAGTAGGGGCGAGTGTCCTGTTGCGTTGTCCAGCAGCAACAAAATCTTGAATGGCACATTCTGTTGCTCACAGAATTTCTTCACATCGGGAACGAAACAGTCATCAAACCAGGAGAGGGACAATGTAGAGAACATCCACGCCTTACGTGCGGTCAGCCAGTGGACATTTAGCTTGGTCATGTCCATGCTCTTGTAGGCGTGCGGCTTGCGTGCTGTGTGGATCACCGATAACTTGAGCTTACAGGCACCGGAGGCATTGGTGGTAAACAGGACGGTGATGCGCTCCTTCTGCAACTTCCGGCCCCGACACTTGCTGGCATTCTTCACAACGAAGGTCTTGGAAGGTAGTTTTTTCCAAAAAAGACCAGATTCGTCCATGTTAAACACCTGGTCGTCGGTGTACTGTCCTTCCTCCATAATCTCACGTAAAAACGGAGGAAATTCCCTAGCCGCAACACGGTCAGCACTAGCTTCTTCACCACCAATGTTGATATTGGTGATCTTGTTTCTCTTCTTAAACCTCTGTAACCACCCAGAGGAAGCATTAAAGGGTTTGGGCTCTGTAATTCCCATCTTTCGTGACACTGCAGCATACAGTTCACGTGCGTACTCCTTAACTGAGCGCCTGACGCACCAAGTAGCTCACAAGTAATTTTTCTGTCTTGAGAAGCATCTGGTTGTGGCAATACTTGATCATAGAAGCACCTGTAGACTTTGTGATGTTCATGTGCTCCTTTATCTTGGCTGCATCCTTCTTAATTGTCCTGATCGTAGACTCGTTAACACCATGCTGGTGAACGAGATCAACCTGTCTTGTTCCTTTCTCCAACTCTTGTATGATCTAATACTTAATTTCCTAGCTTAAGGACCGTCGTGTCTTCTTTGGCTTAGGGCGGCTGGGTCCAGGTAAGGAAAGGTTTCTTTCTGGGGGCGGTGGTCCGGCGGAAGCCATTTTACAGAACAATGGATTCACGTATACACGGTGTGGCCTGGAGGGATGAAACTGCCGCGGCTAGGTCAAGCGTCGTCTTTCCTCCCTCCCTCCCGCGGGTGGACACGTCATATTACTTTAAACCAATCACAGCTAGCAGCAGAGGGAGGTAAGGATGCATGGCCCAATTACAGCCCGATACGTCATATGACGTCACTGACAACGCAACAAAGACACACACTGCGCAACCTACTCGCACCACTTACACAACATGGCGGGAGGTTTGGATCCAAAAATGGCGCGGCTCGCCAGCCGCTCTCCGCATAAAGGGGTACACACACCGCGGAAAGTGAGCATTCCGGTTTCGGCAGGGTACCGCGTAAACGTGAAAACGCGTAAAGCGAGGGTTGACTGTATTGTTCATTTTGCATATATAAAGATTAATTCAATCAAATACATATTCAGTAATAAACAATAATGAATCTTTTGTACATATTCTTGAAAAGATAAATGACCATGGTATCCTTAAATGCGCATGTATTTTTTGGCGTTCCCAATCTATCTCTTTTTTTCTTAACCATTAGTGGTTAGCTACTTCTATCTTTCCATTTATTAACATTAAATAACGTTACTTAAAACATATATATTCATTTTTTTACATTAATTTTACTACAGCTACAACTAGGGTCTTATTTTCTTCATTTTCTCGTGTAGAACTATTGTCCCGGACTCCCGGCTGTAAACACAAACGAAAACACTGGTGTCCCATCTCCTCTTGTGTGGCCATATTATAATTCATTTATATTGTATAAGGGGCATTCAGAATCATTATTTAAAGAATATACAGCTACTCCCCGACTTAGGACGGGGTTAGAGACCGACATCCAGGTCGTAAGTCGAAATGGTCGTAAGTCGGAAATGCTTAAATAATACACCTGTACATAGAAAATCTAAAATGGGAGTCTCTTTTTCTTCTCAGCACCACAAAACACTCACTTTTAAGCTTGACAGCCATTTTTAAGTGAATTACAAATGAAAATTTTGTCTCTGTACCGACTTTGGGAATTGAAAATACGTAATTTGACCAAATTTTGGTACAACTGAGGCAGGTCGTAAGTGCGGGTGGAAGTAAGTCGAGTAGGTCGTAAGTCGGGGTGGAGCTGTAGTTTGCAATTTTCATTAATTGTATTGTTTTGGGGGGAAAAGAAGGTAAAAAGCCACACAAAAGATATGAAAAGGTCACACTTGGGAACACATCTCATTATTATTGCTTTATTTTTATGGTAATTAATGATTCGCGATACGACGATTCACCTTACACTGCAATATTGGAGGAAACATTAACGTCGTTATTCAAGGCTTTACTGTAATTCTAGGTTGACTTATCATTGGAGCACTCCTGTGTCTCTTTATTCTCCATATCCCCTCCTCTGCTCTCTTTTTTGTGAATTGTTTCACCTTTCCATTCCAGTGTAGGAAGTCTGCCCCTATCCAATTTGCTTGCTATACAGTACTGTATTGCTTCTGTACACCTTTATTAGTCTCTCCTGCATCCTTCTCACTTGTCTGTAACACCTCACTGAATCTTTTCATCCATTCTTCCACTTTACATTTTGCACTGTTTGCCTTCTCTGCCATTCCAACACCACATAACCATCTTTACTTCTTACATCTTCCATTCTGGTAATCCTAAATGCAACCCTAAGGTTACTCATAAAATTGTAGCTTGAATTGTAAAACATTTAACTTGATTTCAGACCCATTTCACTACCATGAATTATGATATTGGTAACATACAGTAAAATCTTTTAATAAGAGATATTCTTTTGTCTGGTATAATTTTTATTATATTTTGGTCGTAAATACGAATGAAATAAGGATGTAAACTGAATTGGGTCCTAAATTATCTAAGGTTTCAAATACAAAAAGTTGTTGGTCGAACCGTTGTTATTTGAGGCTTCCCTGTATACTATAGGTATATTATAATACAATGATCCCTCGGTTAACAAACTACCTTCCATAAGAATCTTCAATTCAGTTAGCGAACAAAAATTCGGTAAACGAAATTTTTACAAAATCATGTCAACATGTTTTCGCTTGCTCACCAGCTGGAATATTAGTCCGCCAATACAGTAATCGGTTCTTGGGCTTAAATTCGTTCCCATTTGAATAAATATCCAGAAGGTTGCACTATTCAATAATTTTCCAAGTTTTATATTAAATTTGTTAGTCTTTTAATACTTATTTAACATAATTGCAGTACAGGAAACTAGTTTTTGGTGCGCCAATCAGCCAATTGACTCACCCAGCAAGGTGTCAGTTTGTATCTCTGGTCAGTGGAGGTAACATCTTGCTTGTGGCTCTCTTGAACATTAACTATTTTTATGTTTTTACAGTACAATTATTAAGGATCGGTGGTAGATGCGGTACCGTTCTTGCCTCGCAAGCGAGATGTCCCGGGTTCGATTCCCGGGCCGGTGGAAGTTGTTTGGACTTACTTCCTAGCCCCCATTAGTCCCTGTTCACCTAGCAGTAAAGTAGGTACCTGGTGTAAGTCGAAAGTTGCGAATTCGTATTCAGGGACAAGTTGTTGGAGCTTCCAATAACTTGAGGACATAAACCACTGACTCTTCAGGCTTCTACGCCCTTGACTCTTCAGGCTTCTACGCCCTTAACTCATGAGACATAAAGGCAAGCATGAACTTAACATGCTTCCCTGTTGGGCGCTGTAAATGCTTCTGTGCCTCACCTTACACAATGATGTAGGGGAGTGCAAAAAAACAAAAAACAAAAACAAAAAAATACAATTATTGGTCATTCTGAAGTTTATTTTACATATTGACAATATATACGGTAGTGCAGTGCTGTGTTGATTTAAAGAAAATAATCTTGAATTACACCTAGTGAACTTAAAATTTTATGGGTGAAATGACAGCATGAAGCATGGGGTGATTTCTCTACCACCCCCACTTCCTTCTCTTCTCCCTTCTCCTCCACCCCCACTTCTAATTCCCATCATCGTCGTCATCATCATCATCATCATCATCATCATCAACAACCACCAGGAACCTTCTACATACACACCTCAAAGTAAGTGTACTTTACTGCATTTATTTTTACTTTGTATGTAATTTTCAGCGAGCTGGAACCAATTACCCAACATCCCATTGAAACAATGGTTTCAGTTAACAAAATTTTCGTAACGAATTGTGTTCGTTAACTGAGGGACCACTGTAGCCTAGTATAGTATACAGTACAGTACTCTCAATTTAATGGAATCCGATATAACGAACTCGATATAGAGGAAGGAAACTTTTCTGCTATTTTTCACTCGATTTAGTGTACTAGTTCACTAAATTGAGATCAATTCCGTTCATACGCGCACGAAAATCAGGCTGGGTACTGACAAACTTGACTCGTTTTGATTCTTCCGGTGTGAACAGGAATGAGACAATTTGACTCGAGTCAAATGACTCAACTTGACTCGTTTGGTGTATATAAATGCAGCCAAAGACAGGAGCTTCCTGGAGGAATGAGGCACTATAGGTAGGAAGAAGCATGAATGTTTTGTTTTGTCTTACCTTTCTCAGCCTCACTGTGAGCTTTATGTGGAAACACCATAAGGGTACTGATACCTCCAATCACACCATGCATGTCTTTGGCAATCACTGGATCTTTGATACTCTGTAAAGAAAAGAAAATAAACATATAAAATTGGGATGACAATAGTACTGTACACATACAGTAAATAAATGAAGTGAAGGTACTGTACTGTATACATTTTCCAGACTACCTAAGTTTCTTTACATTAACCTGCATCAGATTAACCAATAGCCATGCTCTATCTCCCTTTGTACAAATCAATATACTGTAGAGTTCTATGGTTAAACTTTTCCAAATTTTTACCACCTGCAATTTTTTTTCAGAAAATGAAAAAACTAACCCACGAGACCTCACCTAACCTAAAAGGTAAAGGAGACCGCTAACACCAGAAAGACCATGGAATTGCATCAAATTTTCAGGAGATGTTGTTTCGATGATACCTAGTAATAAAATCGAGGCGACAATATTTTAGTATTATATTCTTTTTCGTCCATCCTTTGATCATAAATTACCTGTTAGTGGGCAGGGCATGAAAGAAGAGGGGAATAATGGGGTAAAAACACTGCAAACACTATAATATGGTAATTTCATGTCTCTACATGCTTTGTAGGTGAAGAAATAAAACATTTGCCATACTCTAATTATGGCGCCGTTGGACCTCCCATAGTGATCATGTTTTAGTTCACATCGTCTGTTATACGGAAGCATCCATGGTATATATTTGTTTACATGTCCATAAACAAATAGCAATCTTATTGGGCACACGATTTATATTGGACTTAAATTATGTATTTATTCTAGAGATGTTGTTTGGCTGATAGTAAGAAAAAAAAAGAAAGAAAAAGACAATACTCAAGTTAAGAAGTTTAGTGACATTAGGTAAGGCTAGGTAAGGATCTAATACAGTAGGTTCTGTGTATTATTACTTCCGTTTTCGTGTTCAGTATCATTCAAATAGTATCTCCAGATATTTTGGTTAAATTCCATAAGTAATTTCTGGTGCTAACAGTCTCCTCAGTACCAGATTACCCAATAGGCACAGTAGGCACGTGCCTAGGGGCCCCGAAGGTCAATAGTTTTCAGTATGATGAACGCAGAGAGAATACCGGGGACTTGTTTTCTCATGAATAATAACAGATAGTTCACAATAAAAAATAAAATAATTATTTTAATTGTCTACCTATATTTATTTGCAGCTTAATGACCCCCCCCCCCCCTTAGTCTTCTGTGTTGCTAAACTACTTTGAGAGGATTGATACCAGAGTCAATTCCTCTATTCTCAAAGTTTTAGAATTTATTCCAAAACTCAAAATAATCGGCCATCACCAGTGCTGCCACTCTTGAAGTTTTCCACCTAGATCTGGGGGTTTTAATGCTTTCCTCTTATAAAGAACAAGAAAAGACCAACAATGCATCAAGATCGTTTGAATGCATTTCTGTGTATAGAAAATGAGTTTGTTAAAAATCTAGATTTTTCTTCACTGATCAGAGAAGGTTTGTTGCTTCAAAGGTGAGAAAGGTGAAAATGTGAGATACATAATATAAAAAATGTAAATGTTTCTAACAAACATGGGGTCTATTACGTTTCTATTACGTTTACTATTACTTTTACCTTAGCTACTGTCTATTACTATTACTCAGCTGTCTTTCAGTCTGTAATATGCTTGTGCATTTAAATGATCTTTACACATAATTGTTCTTTTCTTGTAAAATAAACAACCGGTATATGTAGTCAATAGCGAATCATTAGGTAAGTTTAAGACTAAAATAGATAGGTATTATTCTCTTATTAGGGACAAATAGAGGTGTATTATTTTTTTTCCACTTATCTATACAGTATTTGTATTTAGGATGGGCTTAGGTGTAGCTGTATTTTTTTTTTTTTACAGGAATTAGCCCACCCGGATACAGGTCGAACGACCCACAGAACTTTTTCAATAAACCGTTAATTATATTATTACAGTATTTATTTTATTATTACAACGGGGCCTAGGGAATAACAGACTGAACTAATGGGCCCCAGTGTCCTTTATTCAGTCTGTAATATTCTTATGTTCTTATCTATAACTATTATATTACTATTACTCAGTCATCTATTACTTTCAGAATTACTTTTGTTCATGAAAAATGTAGTGACTTCAAGAAATGTGCAATCGCAAAAAGCTTTGACTAAGACTAAAAAAATATAGCATTCATTTTATGGGTGTTTTGTTATTTTTTTCTTGGGGTAAACTACTGATTGGCAATAAAAATGTATTTATTGTGAGGAAATTTTGAAAACCTAACAATTTAAGAAGCTTATCTGTTATTGAAAAGTAATATACTTGATCTATTATTTTACTTCTACTTCTATAACCATTATAGCCCCAAAAATTTTTGATATATTACTACAAGTATTACAATTACAGTACTCCATAGACCCTGTAATAGTCTAGTGTATTACTATTTTGTACATATTACCTCATGTCTGGTTTCTGGTGTAAATAAATTCTGTACCCTGTAATTTTTCATATTTTTAAATGGAATTCTTAATTCTCTGTACTTTTGTGACATGATAATTCCACCATTTGTAATAAAATATTTGAAAATAAAAAATTGTAAATGTAAAAAAAAATTAATAATTAAGCCAAAATAGAACCTGGTTGATATTTCATTTATCTTCAAATCTGGAATTATTTTTTTTATAAAACAAAGTTTAAAGGAGCCCCTAGAGTCTTAGTGCCTAGGGGCTCCCGATGCTATTAATCCGGCTCTGGGTCTCCTCCACCTTTACCACCCAGAATACTGCAATAATTTCTATTCCTTTAAAATACAAAAGAATTCTTCTGTACAAAAGAACCAATCCCAATCTAAACATGGCACTGGTGGCAAAGTCATATTTTGCTGCCTTCTTCTTCCCATTTTGCATGTCAAAACCAATACCTCACAAAACTCAAATACAGTACTGTACTGTACTGTACTGTACTGTACTGTACTAGTTTCGGGGCATGTGCCTAAATTGTATACTGTACCAGTGTTTTGGGAATAATTACCGAGTAGGTGAGTACAATGACCAGATTAGGTTAGTTTTTTTAGTCTTGTTTTTATTTCCACATTTTCCTTCAGCTTCGAAACCCTACCTATCTTTAGTGGGACGAGGTAAGAAGGGTCATATTTAACAGTATGAGTATTGGTACAGTTTTGGCAATGAATATTTTGCCATGACTGGCTAAGTTCCTACTACTGTATAGTTATTTTACCGTGGGTGTGCTCTGATTGGCTAACCGTTCATTACCAGCAAACAACACAAGAACTGGATTTGACCGTGACTCTGGCGGAATTTGGCATTTACTGCATTACGCCGTGTAGCTATAAACATACCTATCCAGGAGTTGTTTGAATTTGTTAATTTTTTCCATATATATCCTTATCATTATAAAAGAGATAATATTTACTAGAATCTAATAAAACCTGACCTAGCCAACCAAAGAAAGCTACCTAACCTTACCTAACTTCCTAGCCGGAGGGGGTGGGGGGTGGGGGAAGCGGACCCCCGTCATATTAAACGGAAAGTACTTAGCCAATCAGAGTGCACTCACAGCAAAATAGCGTTAGTAGAAACTTAGCCGGTGACAGCAAAATATCCACTATGCAAAGTTTTAGTTTTGGTCATCTAGGGAATCTTAGGAATCAGCAGTTTAGACATTTCTAAGAAACTTTTCTTCTATGACGTTTTCCTCACAAATGACCTGACCTAACTGTGGGCCACCCCCTTCTCTCAGCATATGTAAGTAGTGTCCTAAAATTGTCTAAATTACGGATTCCTAAAGTCAAATTCAAAAGATTTCCCGGATGACCAAAACTAAAATAATACCTAGTTATTAGTGGAATAATTACCCACAATCCTCCTGCATATTTTGTATGTGTGTTGAGGTAAGAAAACCTCATCAAGTATTACCTTACCTTACTTTTAGTCATTAAATAGGTATTATTTTGGTATTATTATCGCTTCGGTCATCCAGGGAATCTTAGAAATTTAGGTTAGGTTAGATAATAGTTCCTGGGTTCTGTGCTAGGTTAGGTTAGGTTAAGTTACATTAGGTTAGGTTAGGTTGGTTAGGTTAGATGGTAATATTGAAGTATACAGCAACCACAGAATTCCGGAAATTCACTACACTCAATCGATAGAATTTTTTTCCTATGATCATTTTCTTATATTACACTTCCGTCGCAAATTGATAATAAGGAAGTTATTGAATTTAAAAAAAAAGAATAAAATCAGAGCACTGCTGCCCTTACGCTGTTGCTCAAGTTGTCTGTGTTCGTACGTTCGCTTACCTCCCGCGCATGTGCGGGAGGGAGGGTATTGAGTCGCGCACGCGTGGAGGGGGAGTGGGGGCAGCAGCCAATAAAAGAAAAAAAAGAAAAATGCAACATTTGATTCAACCAATTAGCGTTCAATATTCGGCGTGGGTGGTAGGATGCGGGACATTTTTAATCAGTTGCAACTTGACGCCATTATGAGCTGGGTGTGATTTTAATTATTGTAAGTTTATTGTATTATTTCATTAAAAAAATAAGGATACTTTAGAGAACAGAGGAACCCACGATGTATTCTGGTCCCTGACGAGGAGTAAGGTAAGAAATACTATAACAGCTATTTATATTCTCGTGTGGAGGCTGACCACGCGACTCTAGGGTTGTTACATAGCTCTTGGGGGTCTGTGGTGTCTCAGGGCAGAGCCCCCGGTTAGGGGGTTGGGTAAGTTTTAGTTTGGTTATATTGTGTAAGTTCGCAAGCACAGAGTACCGGGAATTCAGAACACGCAATCGATAGAACTATGATGGGGGGGGGTCTAATTCAAAATGAGTGATTCCAATAAAAACGAATGTCAGATTTGAACCAATCGCATCAAAAACCACCAGAAATTTTTTGGGGTGACATTATAGTCTTACACCGATCTTTCTTTCACTGTTAATAATATGTATTTCGTAATGTTTAGACAATTCTAAGACCCTTTTCTTCTATGATATTTCCGCCGGAAATTATGGATAACCGAGATATTAATTTTTCAATATTATTAGATATGCTCAGTCACAAGTATCGGCATTTGTCGTTTACGTCTCGCGGAGGTCTGATCCCCTCTCAGCAAGTGCTCCTTACCTCCGTCTTCGCTTCTTGAACATCAACAGCACATGTGCAGGAGGTTGTGTGGGAGTTTCTTTTTGGTTATAGCGATAGGAGACTTTATTTTTGGGCAAGAGTTTTTGTCTTAGCCAATGAACAATGCGTGGATGCGTCGGGAGCGGAGATTTGAATTTTCAGTACCAGATATGGCTGAAGAGGTGGAAGAGCTGTGCCGACATTGTGATAAAGATCATTTTATGTCAATTGCCGAATTTCATCAGAAAAATAGTGAGGCATTTTTTTTTTTATAAAACACAAGTGTATTACCAAACAACGTTCTTTGTACAAGATGTGGTGGCATGATCAAAGGTTAGGTTAGGTGGTTTTGTTGGTTGGTTGGTATTTTATTTGTGTGAATTACTCGAAAAAATCAAACTTTTTCCGTTAAGATTGTTGGGTGGGGGGGGATATCTCAAAGACTAGTGATTTCCAGCGAAAATTAATATAAAATTCGTTCGAAACTCATCAAATACCATAAGAACAACATATTTATATCAAAAGAAAGACCGGTGCCAGATGTAAACAAATCATGGTGACACTTGTGACTGAAGAAATCTAATAATATTGAAAATATATCTCAGTTATCTTTAATTTCCGGAGGAAATATAGAAGAAAAATGCCTTAGAATTGTCTAAACTCCAAACATTATGAAATACATGTTAATAAGAGAGAAAGACCAGTGTAAGACCATATTTTTTATCATATTGTTTGGTTGCTGTAATCTGCAATTTTACCAGGATACGTTAGGTTAGTTTGGATACCTAAATACAGGGTTGACCAAAACGGTTAGTTATGATATCTTTGGGATGCGGTCCGACTAATTACCCAAATGTACCCAAATATAGCCGGAATGAAGTCAAATAATGGTCCTAGATGAATAAATCGGACTGCCAATCACTTCTCGACTACTATTTGGTGTAAGAAAGTCACAAAAAATTGGAAAACTTACTTTATTCTGAGTTAATAGATCGCATGAATGTACCAACGGAGCGAGGAATTACCCAAATGTACCCAAATGTAGCCGCACTGAAGTCAAATGATGGTCGTACAAGCGTAATTCGGGCTGTGAATCACTTCTCGATTATTATTTGGTGTCATAAAGTAAAAAAAAATTGGTAAACTTAATTTAATCTGAGTTGTGTTGTGTTAGGTTAGGTTAGATTAGATTAGATTAGGTTAGGTACATGCACTTGATCTATTAACTCAGATTAAAGTAAGTTTTCCAATTTTTTTGTGACTTTCTGACACCAAATACTAGTCGAGAAGTGATTGGCAGTCCGATTTATTCATCTAGGACCATTATTTGACTTCATTCCGGCTATATTTGGCTACATTTGGGTATTAGTCGGACCCTTGGGATGCCCGAAACTAATATTTCACCGTTAAATAAACTAACTATCAGCTTATTTCATAAATATAGCTAATATAAACGCTATAGGAATATACAAGCAAAAGCGATTACTATAACAAAAATAGTTTCATCAGTTTACTACCAATTTTGGCCTGTGAAAAATATTCCCATTTTAACTCCATGAAATATACAGGAACTTTATAACTGTTATATTTACCACTACAATATCTTTATTTATGAAAACAAATATCTTAAATATAAAACAGAACTCAAATTGTGTAGTAATTACCCATCTCCCGCTGTTTTTCGAAACCATGTTCATGATGTGTTTGTTATTGAACCAGAACTACCTCTGCCATACTCAGCGGCACTACTGTCTGTACTCTAGTGTCTCTCATAACGCCCTTCATTGCTAGACACTGCCATTATTAGGTTGGCAATATATACACAATACAGAGCACCTACCTCAAGTAAGGCAGACTTAAGTATATCTGCAGTAAAATTGTTAAAGTCATGAAAAGAAATTAGTGATTTTTTTTTTACCTGAATCCAGACTAATAAGTAAGAGAGAATCATTCACCGCTTTAAATACAGTGAAAATTAACTAAGAATATTGTAGTGGCTCCATTTATAAGTCTCTAGTTGCGCAATGAATATCATTTGAATACCCCCGGTTATGAGTACCAAATTTATTACTTATTTGGTCTTATTTGGAGTATTATATTTTCCTGGTGATCTTGTCACCCTGGCTACAAATGCTGGACATGGTATTGTTTTTGGTCCTGTGTGTGCGTCCTAAATAACATGATAAGTTTGATAAACATATAGGTACACATGAGCAGAACGAACATAACGAAATATTTCTTCGCATAGAGATGTATGGAACGGTTTACCAAACTGTGGAATCGAGAACAGTATTGGGCTTCAAAGTAGCTCAAGAGTCTAGATTCTTGAGTCTAGACCAGTGGTTCTCAACCTTGTTGCCCCATGCACCCCTTTCACCATGTCTGAATGTCATTCCCCCTCCTTTCCAAGATTGTCTGCCTCAAAAAGTGCATTCCAAATAATATGCATAGAATACTGAAAATACTTTATTTTTTCCTTATTAGTACATATACATTTACAATTTTACATGGTTTATTTTTATAGTGGAGTTTTACAAATTAAATGCCAATTGAAAATGTTGATGGATTTATAAAACTTGAATAAAAGTAAAATAGTTTTTTATATTTATAATGAATTACTTAACAGACCAAACTGAAGCATAATGCAATAAACAAAAAGTTCAATAGAATACCAGGATATTGTAAATTTGTAATTAATTTTATTCAGATGAAGATTACAGTCAATGAGAAACCTGTGATTGTTTTTTCTTCGCCAATTCTGGGATACGCGGAGGAGTGCTTGAAAGGGCACAACGCAGGTCATTTTCTACCTCTAATCTACTACGTTGCTTCGTTTTAATTTGCAACAGAGTTGAAAAGCCTGACTCACAAAGATATGTCGACACAAACGGAAGCAATGCACGGATAGCTCTTTCTGCCACTTTTGGGTAGGAATCGCACATCAAGGGCCAAAATTCTGTGATTGATTTCTCATCGAACATATCTCTTGCTCCCGAATCAGTTTCCCCCCCCCCCTGAAAACCTGAATTCCCCCCCTGGGGGGAATTCACCCCTGGTTGAGAACCCCTGCTGTAGAGTGTCTAAACAAAATTATGAAGAACAATTGGGAGTTTCCTAAACAGGTCACTGTTCTCCTGCCTTCGGCATAACTACCTGTAGTGGGTGGCCATTAGGTAAATAAGGTAACAGACAGGTAAATGACAAACTGATAGAGCGAATCGGGCAAAAGTGAACCAAATGTTGCCATTGTAATGGAGTTTTCCGAGTTAATGAAAAGTATATGTTTTTTTGGATATTAAATATAACGATGAAGTGAAACAGTCTTAAGCGGCGACTACAAATTCACAATAACAGCTATAATGTGTGTTTGTAATACAAACACACATTATAGCTGTTACATACAAACTTTGTATGAGACACCACCCAAGCAGCTGGAGCCCATGACAAGTTTAAGAGGCGCGCGTTACCGCTGTACCCTTGTTTATCTCTTCCCAGTCGAGATATTACTTCTCGTATTTTTTTCAATTAATTTAAGTTTAACTTTCTTCGTATAAATGTTCCTACACCCGTCTCTCTCCCTCCCCAACAATATTTTAAAGAATATCACTAATAAAACAAAAGGATATTCTTCATATAAGTCTTGTGTTTTCCCTCAATGTCAATACAAATCCTCATAAACTTTAATTAGGTTTTGAAAAATAAAAGATCTATAATTTTACTTTTATAATAATATACTTATAATATTTAAATATATAAGTTTAAAATACATTATATACGTACATAAAATAAACGAACATTAAACAGTGTTAGGTTGCTCGTTTGTTCCCAGCTGTCCGTCCTTCCAGTACAGGCATTGAACGGGTGAGGTACGTTAGAACAGAGTCATTATTTTATCATGAATCATCTTGAGTATCTATCATTGTATGCGTTGAAATATAATTTCTTTAACTTTCTTCAATACTTAAGTTTACAAGTAGTTAGGTATAGTGATGATATCATTGAGTTAAACATTGGAAATTTGTTTTCAGGTGAACGCCGTAACTGGCAGAAGCATCCATCATGGTGAGTTTTGTTTACGTTATGGGAAGTAATTTGGAAGTTTTTACATTCATGATGACTTAAATACGCTATTTCGAAGAATAATGTGATAAAAACTTATACTCTGATGCATAATTTTAAACGTTTCTTTGAATGGTGGTGGTAAGAAATTTAAGACACTATTTCATTTCAGCCTAAGCAAATTATGGAGATCAAGGATTTCCTCCTGACAGCACGGAGGAAGGATGCCAAATGTAAGTACCTATGTGCTTTGCAATTATTACAGGGTTAAATTTAGGTATTATTTAACTTGTTACCACTACACGAATCTTGGGAAGTTTATAAGTTGTAATCATTAGTTTGAAAATTTTAAGACACTTCTTCAATCACATTTCTGGCCCAAATTACGTTTAAGCGAGATATATAACGTTATATATGAAAATTTACTTTTCACTTGTTGCCTTTAAACGAATTTCGTTAAATTTATCACTGTAATCGGTCATTTTGATAATTCTAAGTTTTCTAACACTTTTTACCTTGATTTTTATAGCAAATCTCGAGATTCTGAGATGGGGGGTTGCGCCTATCTCAAACTGTTGATTTGCACCATAAATAAAGGTCGAATTCGTTCATACATCAAAAACCGGGTCCGACTAATTACCCAAATGTAGCCGCAATGAAGTCAAATAATGGTCCTACATGAATAAATCGGACTACCAAATACATCTCGACTAGTATTTGGTGTCACAAAGTCACAAAAAATTGGAAAACTTAATTTAATCTGAGTTAATAGATCGCGTGCATGTACCGAGGGAGCAAGTAATTACCCAAATGTAGCCACAATGAAGTCAAATGATGGTCATACAAGCGTAAATCGGGCTATGAATCACTTCTTGATTAGTATTTGGTGTCATAAAGTCACAAAAAATTGGTACACTTAATTTAATCTGAGTTAATAGATTGAGTGCATGTACCAGTTAAGCTGTGAACAGTGGTTACTTGGCTCCCTTATCATCAGGATTTTGAGATGTGTGCAGTCCTGTAAGAAAGCTTATTAATCACCACTTTCACCAGTGTATACAAGTCCACATCCTTGTCTATTGAACCTCCACAGGGACATAACACATCCCTGTCTAACACCCACATTTATTTCCCATTTACTCTTACTGTTGCCCTGCTGTTCTCATAGAAAGCTTTTACTGCATTTAGTAGCCTTCCTCCCACCCCTTACACTTTTAATGCCTCCCACAATGTTATTGTCACCTTATCATATGCCTTTTCCAAATGTAGTAAAATTATTAAAACCATCTAAGTAATAAAAACAAAAACAAAATTATTAAAGCCAAGAAAAGGGGGATAGATTGGAAATATATATATATATATATATATATATATATATATATATATATATATATATATATATATATATATATATATATATATATATATATATATATATATATATATATATATATATATATATATATACTGTACATAGGTATTGAGGGTATACAAGCAAGGGTAAACAGTATGTCACCTCGACTAAGGATAGCCAACAAAGCCATCTTGAATTTATTTTCATTGGGTTCTATTATATGTATATAAATTTTTCAGCTGTCAAGATTAAGAAGAATCCGGATAATGTTAAATTCAAGGTTCGATGCTCCAGATACCTATACACACTGGTAATTCATGATCGAGAGAAGGCTGAGAAGCTGAAACAGTCCCTTCCTCCTGGTGAGTATAAGAAGTGCTATTGATGTACACTACTGTATATGATTACAATACTGGGCCCAGGTTCACTAACATGACCGTAACTTTGATCGTATCTCTCCCCTTATCTCGAGAAGCTATGGTGACGGTACGATCTTGGTAATAGGCGCTTCACTAAGGGTTGATAGAGGGGGTTGTGATATACTGTATTTGCTTTGTTATTTGCTAAACCAATCACCATGCCCAGAACAAATACTTAAAGAAATATTAGCCAATCACAAGTTACTCACTCCAGCTAATGAGGCATCAAGTGACACGAATGAGAAGAACAACGGAAGGACAAGTTTCAAAGAAGTGTTGGCTGAATTTCTCTTGAAATTTTCGTTAATAAATAATATACTACTACACCTTCACCACCATTGTATTACCTTAATATTAAATATCCTAATACAAAAATAGCTACCCTAACTGAGTTAGTTAAGCTGCATATCTATATGACATTCAGTGACTACAGTACTTGCACGAGTCAATATCTGCGACTGTTGTCGGTTTTGGGGCCGAAGACACACTACAACAGCTGGTTACCCGCGTTTGAGGAATTTCACCAAGTATTCATAGTTATGCATTATTGTGGTATCTTTACACTTCAGAAATGGAGATACAAGGCGGTTATTGTATGGCGTTTCAGATGCACTGAATAGATAATGCATTAGCTATTCTGTCTGCGCAGATCCTGCTGCTGACTTCTGCGCATGACACTTTCAGAGGGAAAAGCTAACACCTCGATCAGGCGTTAGCGTTTGCAGCAGGCAGAGGCGCCCGAATAGCTAACAACCAATCAGCGAGGTTCTCCCACTGAAAAACGCAGATCATAGCCGCTTATGGAGAATATTTTGAATAATATTGAAGTGTTGGGGGCATGTAAGGCAATAAAAAAAACTGATATAATAATAAAATAATTCTATATACACTTGTATATTGGATAGGAATTAAATCAAGCGTATGACGGTGAAAGGATTGCGCCTAGTTAAAACCAGTTTTGGCTCTGCCCATTTTTAAGTGGGCGCTGTTCGATTTCATTAGCCGTTGGTGACTTTGGTGTAACAATATTGATAATTACTCAAATATGATTAAGAATTCAATATCATTACTCATAAGATACTTTTAATAAGGGTAAAACATTTGATTAAAGTCCTGTAAGTGCAAAAGTTAAGACTTAAATGAACCTGAAATTTGTTGTATTGCATGTGTAAATATGCAAACACCTAGCCGCGAGAGAAGCGTACAGCAGGAGTTCAGCTGATAAGTTTCACATAAAATCCAGGAAATTTTTTCCAGTTTGCTGTCTTGTGATCAGCAGTAAGAAAATAATTTTTCCTTTAAGCAAGACCCGTGAGACGTGGAAGTAAATGTGTTAGTCATTTAAAAGTGAACTTTGACAGTGAAGCCCTTTAATACCACAAGAAATTCATACACATTTATTTTTTAACTGGGTTTCACTAAATATGTGCTAACTTAAGTGGACAGAATGTGTGTATTAGAGCATTATTCCTGGAAATCTATAATCTCTGGTATCAACATTGAAAAATGGAGTAATATTATTCATGGTGTTATTTAGGATATTCTTTGATATCTTTTGACTTTTACAGTACAGTACATTTATTATAGCAGTACAGTAAGTTCTCCTATAATGTGATGAATGTATTAGAGAACACATATTTTACAACACCGATGCGAATTGGATATGATGCGATTGAGTAAATGTACTGTAACTGTTGCGCAAGTTGGAATTAGCAGCTGTGTGCCTGCCTCATTGTAGTGTCACCCAAAGCAAGATGCTGGTGGATGCTTTTAGTTGCTGTTTTCTATCACTTGGCAATGTAGACTAATACTGTAATAAGCATTTTCCCCCCTTTTCATGCTTTTATTCTTATTGAATGATATCAAACTAAAACATAATAATTATAAAATAAAAAATAAACAATAATATAATAATGTAAAGAAAATTGTCAGTCATGTTGGTATTTTTTAATTAACTAACCCCTTAATTCCTATTCAATCTATGGTTATAATAATGTGATTTTTATCAGGAACAACAACTGTCACATTCCAGAACACTTTGTATTCCTACAAATACTATAGATCCAATTTATTCTGTAGAAATGTTTACTCAGCACCATGAACTAAAAATATTTTTCTTTTTCAGGTCTTCAGGTCAAGGAGTCTAAGTAACTTAAGTAAAATAAAGAAAAAAATTACTTGTGGTCTGATTACTCCCATGTAAGCTGAATTGAAAAGTACAGTATTCCAGAATTGGATAAAGATGTTCTGATCCTCCTACAAAAGGTGAGGGGAGTAAGAAATTTAGAGGAATAACACTTTAAGTAGGATAGGAGAGACATTAAGGGAAGTGGGAGGAAAAAATCTTAATATCAAGTACGTGTTTTAATGAATGTAGAGAAAGGATTTGGCGACACAATGCCAGATCTACTTTGAATATAATACGGGTGTTAAAATTTTGTTGCCTGTTAGCAGATGAAATATTTAACCCTGTGTGGCAAAAAAAAAAGGAAAGAAAAGTCCAGCTCATTCTCTTTTCTACCATTTAAAGTATCACTAAACTCTATCACACTATTATTTATTGCCATCAGCATCCACTTCACCATTTTAAGAGAGTAGAGCACTAATGTGCTCTTTACTCAAAGCTAGCTACCTTTTCCTTCATTATTATATGGGGAGAAAAGTTGGGGACATGGAAAATAGATTGGTGTGCACTTGCTTTTGTGTTTCAAAGGGTAACCGAGTAGCCTGCATGTTTCCTTCCCTCACACAAGTGCCTTCTTTGGGGAGAATTGTGACAACTTTACACTAAGTGTTGCCATTTTGTAAACTTTGTGGTGTGAACTGTACTGTGTATTGAAGGTGCTGGTTGCTCAAGTTCTCCTATTGTTAAGCCCCGTCCACACGATCGGGCACTCGCTTAATGCCCGTTGTTCGGGCAAAATTGACAGGCAAACCAACAGAGTGCCCGTGGTCGAGCGAAATCACCAGATAAGGCCGTCTGCCTGGTGGTTTGACCGTTTGCTGCCGGGTATGGATGGACGACCCTGCCAGACAAAGGAAGTTAACCTTGGAACCCCCGGCTGCCAGTTTTTCAGTCTTGCCACAAGTCACCACTGGAAAATGTCTGTTCCTCTGTCTGCCACAGACCAAGGAAACATTCATTGGTCTAGAGAAGAGACCATGGTGTTGATTGAACTCTATCGTCAGCACCCTTGTCTATGGAATGTCAAAGTGGACATGTACAGGGACAAACGTGCAGCGGCACCGAAACAGATTACAGAGGACATGAATAGAAGCGGGACTACAGTTACCACAAGTGATGTGAAGAGAAAAATTGAATCACTTCGAAATCAGCATAGACGGGAACTAAGAAAGATGCAAAAATTAAAAAAGTCTGGAGCTGGAACTGAGGACATTTATATTCCCACATTATGGTGCTTTGATGCACTGCATTTCCTCATTGATGGTGATACAATTTGACAATCTGTGTCAAACATGGATACTCACACTACAGAAGATATGTCTGAGGTACGTATGCAAGTGTTCTCTCTCTCTCTTTGGGATGACTGTTATCACATATCTGTACACTCACTCAACACAACTAGCCAGCCTTCTGGAGGGGGATAGGGAAGGAGAGAGGAGGTGCACCGGCCTCTCCCCCAGCGAGGATTTTAATGAGGTGGGAATCATAACGGTAACAGTTATTTAGTTTTGTTCGAGAATGAGTCATATGTGCATTGTTCATGTAAATACCTTTTGAGAGTATAAAGAAACATGTTTCTGAACAGATTAACGAAAATCTCTAAATAAAGTATAAAATATAAACGAGTGCACAGGTCTAGCCTTTGTCGGCAACTCCAGGCACTAAAATGTTTGTCGATAATTTGACCATTGTAGAATCTTCATTATAGTAAAGTTAATTATTTTTCATTTTGGAAAAAAAAATCACATTCACAATTGTCCTGAACAAATCCCATCCATAGAGCGTAAACTGTAAAGTATACATTTCGGAGTATAAATAAAAAAAATATCAACTTCTAAACAAATACTATTGTCATACATAGTAAATACTGTACATGTCATCATGTATACATAATTATTGCCATACATAGTAAGTACTGTACATGTCATCATGTCTACAGAATTTCAGATACATCATAAGTTTCATATAAACCACAATGCCATACTGCTGCTTTGATTTAACTGTCCTGCGACACACCATGGTGATCGTACTGCAGCAGCTACTGCCGACCACCTACTAGCTACCAGCAGCAGTGTGTGACTGCTGCCAACCAGTACCTCCGTGTGTACGACGACACATAGGCTTTTCCCGGTATACGGGCAAGTCCGCCGGGCACTGTTCGATCGTGTGGACGTGGCTTTAGTCTATTGCCTCCACATGACCTTTGTGGGGATTAGCCCACCTGTGCACAGGTCACCGACCCTTAAATAATAAAACAAAATAAAAACGGCTCAAGAATGAGAAATGATATACTATATGTTGTGTTGTCAAAGTAAGAGAAACAATTGAGAACCTGTAATGAGGCAGAAAGTCGATGAGGGCAAGGATACTCGAAAGTGGTAAAAAATTATGACCTGCAGGGTGGTTGCAAGTGATATGAGACTAAGGAGCTGTGACCTACCTACAATATCTGAGCGTTGACTTGGTAAATGACATTGATCTACCTCACGGTCTGACAACCAAGCCCAACACAGCTGCTCATTGAATAGCAACACTAGCCTGTCTGCTGTTATAGTCGACACATAATGGAAGACACTGATGACATTGTCTACGTGCCAAAATCGAAGAGAAAAATACCTAATTTCCCTGACCATTAATATTGACTTATAAACTGAGGTATCGTCATGGCAAAATTATTATTACAATATTATTATTCTTTATCCAGTAATTATATAAATCCACCCTTCAGAAGCTTTTACTTCACACATAGTGCCCTGCCTCTTAAAAAAATAGTGATGTAGGTAAAGTCAGGTAAAAATTTATCAAATGTTCAACATATAAAGATCCAGCAAATCCCTGTACTTTCTTTCCCTGCTCAGAGCATAGCCAAACACAAATAATATAATAATGGTTGCCCCTTGTGACGAGGATGGCCGGCCCAAGGGCCACCTAGGCGTGAATTTGTTTAAGGTGTAGAAGCTGTCCCCCAACACAACAACCACACCCTGAGTTAACGAGTTGCTTGACTCGGTGTCAAGGAATAGTCCAAGAAGACCGGACAACTTGCCAACTGTACTGGCTAACCATTACCTCGGAATACGATCCGCAAATCGATTAACATCCAGGTCCTCGATACTGCTGGGTAAACAGAGGCAAATGGCATAGGTAAACTTGCCCATAGTTTCACCATGCCCTGGGATAGAAACCAGGTTCACTCGCTTGCGAGGCGAGCATGTTTACCATTACACCACAGGTCACCACACACACACATGCTGTTAACTAACTCCATGAACACCATCATAATTTAATCTGTCAGTGGTATCATCTGCATGGAGTGCAGTTGCCTATGGATACAGTGATTTGTGGTTATTTGGGCAGTTATTCACATTATTCTTGCTTCTAGTATATACTTTCACATGCAACTATATTTCAGTTTATACTTTCAATGTAACTATATTTCATTTTATACTTTCAAGCTAAGGGAGTTTATTCTAAAAAAAATTTCTGATTTGTCTGGCATGTTTTTTTTCTTGATGTTAAAGCGCTTTGGGGCAATAGAAACTGAACATTTGGCTGTTCAGCGCTGGGACATTAATTCGCCAACACCAAAAAATGTCGTGATTATCGATGCACACAAAGCGAAACAAATTTCTTGTTTTCAGTTCCTGTAACATCAAAAATGGGCCAACAGAGTACACATTTCATTAAAATGATGCTTACCCATGTTTTTAACTAATGTAAAGATAATTCTGATGAGATCACCTCTTGGGGTAGCTTTTTACATTTGTTCCCAAAATAAGCAATTTTTTTTACATTCACTTGGATAATTTTTTTTCAAGTTTAGGGTCATTTTAAAGTATTTCATAGAGAACAACTTTCCCTTAAACTTATTTTAAAACTGTCCACGGGCATAGGCTTCAATTAAAGGGGTCAACTGTGTATGGAGAAAAGTGAAAAAAATTATAATCAACCCCTCGATTGATAAAATGACCTCCAATATCAACAAAATTATGTATCTAGAACTAACCACATAGAAAGCTAATTTTGGTGTCTAGCTATTGGGTTTTGGTTACAGGAAATCGATTGGAACAAAAAATCAGACAAATTAGAACATTCCTTATTAGCATTACAGTACAGTACTTTAAAATGGCTGTCTCAACAACTGCCATAATGAACCCTGGTATCTGCATATATATATATATATATGAACGAGGTTAAATGCATTGTAATATCGGCACCAACAACAACTGAAATTAACCAAATCGTTCATATTCTAGAAAGTTCATAGGCAACAGGAACATTTGGTCCATAAAATCTAATCATCCTCATTCTCTTCCTCGTCCTTGCAAACATCACTGCTGTCTGCATTCAGGTGTCCTTTATCATCGCTTACTTCCTCAGCCTCGGTTGACGCTTTCTCATCATGAAGCAACTCTTTTTGGCATGGCATCACCCTTAAACAATTTTAAAGAAAGCCTACCATCACGAAGGATCCATCCATGCTCAAGTGGGTCCCAGGGATCAGTCAGGTTGAAACTGCAACCATCCATGTGCGATTGGGCTGGTGCGCTGAATTTCTGCTTCACAGAGCAATTGTGGTAATCCTGAGTCTTCAATTAAGTATCCAAGTCATGCAAAAAGTTGATGACTAAGTGGAATGGACCTTGTGAAATGAATAGATCATCAAATTTAGGCCTCCTCCTCTTGGATTCTCATAGGCAGCTTAGAGATAGCCAAGTCATATGCAACATTGATATACTTTTCACCACAAACTTTCTGAGATTGGAGCATTGTGTGCCGAGCAACATCAAGTTTGGCGTGAGGGAATTTGATGTTCTTCATATAACCGATTTTCTGGATTGGCAAGGGGTCAACGGTCGTCAAAGAATTCCAGCTTCTCCACACTGGGGTAGCAATATTGTGCATACATATCAGAACCCAGGGTAGGTCCTTGTGTTCTGAAGGCTGTACAGGCTCATATAGCTGAAATTTGAATTTGGTGGCGAATGGCTGACTTCTGTATGGAGTCCGTGTATTCTCATCTGCTGTAAAGACACCGTCTTCTTTTCTTTCTTGCTGGCTCGTTTCCATCACCTTCAGGAGTCCCACTTACACTATTGTAGGATGATGTGTTTCACATTCTGGGTTTACACTATTGTGGGATGATATGTTTCACATTCTGGGTTACAATTCCCACATTTACCGTGCGGCCTCTCAAAAGTAGATGTAGTCTCATCGTAGTTGTCTCAGATAATTGTGTAGCAAGACCAGACTCTATGCAAATTCCATCTGGGGTAATAAGATCTTTACAAGTAATCTCCTCTGCCATCTCCATAACAATTTTGCCCTCTTGGGTACAAAATGCTGCATTCCCAAGTCTATGCATGATTTTGCAGATATTCTTGCTGCTGGTCAAGCTTTTCACACCCTCTCCAGTGCAGAGGTGCTTTGCTGGTTTCACGTACCCTTTGGTGGTATTGAATAGCAGGTCGTCACTGAGCGACTTGTTTCCCGTTTGTTTGGATTGGTAGAGTCTTGGCTGATGACATCTAGTATGAAATTGATACATTTTTTTGCAGTTGGTGTCTGTTCTTTCTGGAAGTGCTGTGTGTTCACAGCAAGGGGGAGTGGGTTGGCATTCTTTTTAACTTCAATCAGGACACGTCTCAAAAGTTGTGCAGCCTCAGCCAGGAGAATATCTGCCTGCCTGTTACCACATCCCCTTTTTTGCCACCAAGATAGCATCTTTCTCTGTCACTTGGGCGGAAAAGATGATGAGACTCGATCAATTACTGGGGTGTATGGGCTTACGGAAGAGAGGTTGTCACAAATGGGTCAGAACTTTGTTTATGAAGGTTCTGTACCACCGATATTTTGATCAGTGCAAATACATCCCTAGCCAATAAAGGGCAGTTGCCCTTCACGTAATGGTCTAAAGCCACATTGAGATTCTGGGAGGAAGTTTTCCACCTCAGGAAGAAGTCTGTTTAGGAGGACTCGAGTGTTATTATTGCCAGCTACGGACTGCAGCAAGATCCCGTGGTAGTTGCCACAGTTTGACAGGTCTCCCTTGTTCTTATAAATATTGACAATGAAGGTGTCTTCAAGTGCTTGGAGGATTTCCTCCTTTTCCCATATACAGTACTGTACAGTATTCTCAAGACACACGCACACACCTATGCTCTTCATTTTCCTGTTTTTTTTAGGTTTATATTAAATTTTGTTTATTTCTTAGCTACATTAGAGTATTTTAATATTTCTTCTTTTGCTTTGTAATAAAGAAAATGGTTTTACTAGGGTGGACTATGATATCCTTGGTTATAGAAGTTACATGTTTATTTACATACTCGAACTTGAATTGTGTGTTGAGAAAACTATTATTTTTGTTAAAATTTATTCTTTATTTTGTATGTGACGAAATTACAGTATACTGTAGTATACATATGTGCCGCACTGTTTACTGTTTATGTAGTGTTTCCCTTCCATCACCTGCATCACCTACCATTTGCCCTGAGTTACCTGCAGTGCTGGTAAGCAGTGGTGGCTCGTGATAAAATGCTTAAGGGGTACTGCAATTCTTTAAAATTTGCAACACAGAAAAAAAATTATTTACCTTGGGGTTCAGTTTGTGAGTTGATGTTCATGGTGTGAATACTCGGGGGTTTGGGCATTACAGGTACAGTACTTGAAAATAAACTCTATGCAGCGGCTCTTTGATGTAGCAAAGTGATTACAGTAGTTACTTTTTCATTAAAGACCTTTATTTTTGTGATAATTTTATTTTCAATGGATAATGCTAAAGTAGATAATCTCATTCACCACGGTATTCTGCAAGAAAGTTTCAATTCTTTTCAAGGTTGAAAAGCACCTTTCTGCCTCAGCTGGTGTCATTGGTGTTATCATTATCTTGATAAGCTTTGCAGTTTGAGAATGTTGACGTAGGTAGTTTTCATTAATAATTTCTAACAAATCTGAGACTGATTTACACAAATCTTCTCTTGTATAGAGTACACAAAGTTCAGTTCCCAATTTGTCTTTTTCAAGTACGAGATAAGCTTCAACTGCTTGTTCAATTTCATTTCTGGGAAATTACAAGCATACGTTGGAAAGTTGTTTATCAAAAGTAGCCTACTTACTTCCAAATGATTAACAAAACTAACTCTTTCTTTACATTGCATCATATTACATCACAGACTTCTTTTGCAGCTGCTGATTCATCTCCTGAGCATTTTCCTCATTTTGTCTCTGAAGCCACGCCCTTGACTGCATCACATTGTTGAGTTGAACACATTTAAGGAGACAATAGCCTTTACTGCATCAATGTTTCTAGACTGAACCCGAGAGAATAAGACATCTATGTGAGGCATTACTTTGGAGAAAAATTCTAGCCAAAATTCAAATTCTGGATCATTCAAAGTTCTCTTGATACCTGCTGCTGTATATCCAGTATCTCTTGAATTTCATGCCTCCAATGTATTGCAATATTCAAATATTGCAGCTTTCATTTCTTGTACTGCATCGCCTGTTCTGCTTTTAAAATTCCAGCGTGTTGTAGATGGTTTTGGAATTCTATGGTTAGCAACATTTTCCAATGCAGCCATTCTCTGTGGAGGTCTTGAAAAAATACTGGTACAGTATTCCCTTAAAACTTGCCGTTTTAAAGCTTGCGTCCCTCGGAAACTCACGGATTGCCATGGAAAATAAATCAGGCTGTGTGCCAGGGATCAAGAGGAGTCAACACTACAAGACAGTATACAGATCTAATAGCCTACTGTACTGGCAAAGCCAAATCACTGGTTATATGCAATCATGTTTCTCACTATTACTTTCTAGACCTACGGTATTATCCAACATTTGTTGGTATTAATAAAATTTACCTAATTTAATACAAAAGGATATAATTATACGTATAGGTACCTACAGTATACACATTACAAATACTTATCAGTACTGGGCATGTTCACAAGGAACTGTCCAGTACAGGGATTGTGTACATCCTGTGCACCAGATCAGCTGACGTTTCAGAGGTATTGTCTTTGCATTGTCACTACCACATTAGGTCCACTGTGTGCACCTAATGTCCATAGTGTTTCATGTTAATGTTTATTAATGTTATTTCATATTTATTATATTGTCTTATGCATACATAATGTTGTTATACATGTGCATAAAGCTATTTGTACACTATGTATTTTGCACACTCCTGGGACTGGCATGAGAAACTCACAGATTTTGCTTTCCCACGAGGTCCATTTTACCTAACCCCAGTGAGCTTTAAGGGAATACTGTATTCCTGATAGGCTGTTGAAAACAATTTTGACTCTCTTATTTTGGGATGTTGCCCGATCCAAAATCAAGTTAAGTTGGTGTGCATAGCAATGAATAAAATGTGCATTGTTAAGTTTAATTTTTATTTTTGCCTATATGTATATCTATTCACTCCACTTAAAGCAGCTGCACCATCATATGTTTGTGCAATTAACTTGTCTGGGCTATTGCCAATCAGAGTATGAAGTTCATTAAGCAGCATACTAGCCAAGGCTTCTGCTGTTTGATCGACTGGGTTGAAAAATCTCCAAAATCTTACAACTGGTTTTCCTTGTACTTCATACCTTAACACAATTACCATTTGTGCTTTATCATAAATGTCAAGGGTTTCATCACACATTGCTGCCAGACATTCTGCATCATTTACTTCTTCCTTGATCTTTTCTTGATATATGATGAACATAGATTCTAGCAGTTCATTTTGTTTGGTTTTTGATGTTTCCTTTGAAAACTGTTGCTGTATTTAAATGAGCTTTTAAACTAGACTCCAGTTCACAGGTAAAATCTAGCAAATCCCAAAATACTCCTGTGTTTATCGAGCTTGTGGTGTCATGTACTCTGAGAGGGAGGTTAAACTTTCAAAAAAAATTTACACAATCAATGAGTTTTGATAGAACATCTCTCTTTTTCTCACTTGTTCATTATTCTTCACAACATTTTGTATGCTGTATCAATTTTTACTACAATATTCAATTTACCCAAGAATGAATAATCAATCATATTATTCATTTGTTGAGCATATTGTTTAAGTTTTCTTATTTTCTGTTGCAAATGCTTCAAATCAGTCACACCAGTTTTTGTCCAGGTTGAGTCCCTACCATAAAGCAAACAAGGATAGCAAAATAATGCATTCAATTCCTCACAGTCACAGATCCAGTCACATTTTTCATAAACATCGACATTGAACTGACATGAGTATTCCTTACTCCTACTTGTGCTACTCTGTTGAATATTCAAGTTTGATATAGGTCTTCCTCTTCTTTCGATTTTAATTTTCTCACTTAATATCAGTTGAGTGAAGTTAATGCTTTGCAAATACATACAGGGTACTTAACTTTTTTAACCTGGATTTTGCTCAAACCAAATTACTGTACAGATATTATACTTCATATCAGAACCTGTATTATATTTTAGATCATATTTTAAATTTTTTATATTTCAGACAAGCACGGCTCAAGGTCTGTCTACTGTGAAGTTGAAGCGCTGTTATTACGGTATACCCCTCCACCGCACGTATCAGACAGGTCACTGGACTGCAAAGATTGCAGCCCAAATTTCAGTGTAGCATGGGCGCTAAATGCGTAAAAAGAACGTACAGTTGCTAACTTGCTGTGATTATGAACTAAATTTAGGTGTATTATTATTATGAAAATTTTGTCAATATATAATGAAGACAACATTCTAACTGAATCTTTATAAAAAAAACTTGATGAAATTTTTTAATTCTGGTATAGAAGTATGTAGATGTATCAGACGTCTGGCAGTTTTGGAGGGGTGGCTGCAGTCCTGCAGCCCTTATGGATGAGCCGCCACTGCTGGTAAGTGTTACTTTTTGAAAATTATTAATTACATGTACCTGCATACATTTATGGGCCGGTAAATTTTTTTTTTTAATTATGTAGGGATATTTCGGCAAGGCAGAAAGTCAGATCAGCAACTTGGAACTTGATCAAAAATTTTGAGATGCCATATGGCAGCAGGGTCTACCATTAGACAACACATTATGCTTCCAATATCTTCCCAGATAGTAGTACCTCCCTGTTTGGTAGCTGCCTACTACCTGATGGCATGGTCTCTTACAGCCTCTCTCATTTTGCTTTTATCTTTGAAATATTTTCTCGACCGCTCCCCCATGTCCTTCTGGTCCTACCTCCACTTGCCCAATCCATTTCAGCCGACCTTTACGAAAAACCTCAATAACTCGTATTTTTATTTTTATTTAGGGGGTTTCCTTATTATCTTTTATTCTTACTCTTTTCAACTTTCATGGGATAAGAGTCATAATATTACCAGTTTAAGTGAGAATATAGATCTAAAGTCAGGGTAGGGGATAAAATATCAAATTCCAGCATACAGTAAAACCCACATAATTCTAAATTATGAGGTTTTACAAAATATGAGGGACACCTTTTCCCGAGGGGAGAAAAAACAAACAAACTGTACCTCTTCATAATCTGCCCCAAGCAAAATTTAAATGTTTCTAAGTACAGTACCTCTGCACCAGATTTAGGTGCTTGGTCCATGGTTGTCAGATATAATGGCTCAACACTGGGCAATGATGGAAAAACAATTGGAAGAAAACTTGTGCGGTAGACCAGAGTGTCGCTTGGTGTGTATAGTACCTGTACTGTACTTTGTTTACACCAGAGATGGGAGATTGGCGGTTGCATCCCATGGAGACACATTTCGGGGATTAGCCCACCCGGGCACTTGTCACCGACCCTCATCGGGGCCTGGGGGGCAAAAAATAATAATAATTTGAACCATAAATAAATACAGAAATGGAAGAAATAAAAGAAATCAAGAGAAAGAAATGATATACAGTTAACCCTCACTTTACGCGGTCCCACATTCCGCGTTTCCACGTTTACGCGGTGCCCTGCCGGAACCCAGGATGCTCACATTCCGCGGTGCGTGTACCCCTTTACGCGGAGAGCGGCTGGCGAGCCGCGCCATTTTTGGATCCAAACCTCCCGCCATCCGCCATGTTGTGTAAGCTGCGCGAACATGGTGCGCACAAGGTCACCCAGTCATCAAAACATTACCAGTTCTTCACCCGCCACCCACCACAGCCGGCCCAAGTCAGTGATAGTGATAATTATGGTGAGGATATGGACTTATATGGACTTTGGGGAGTTTGACAAAGAGGCCCTGCAAGCCTCTGTGGTGGATAGTGATACAATTGATACAAGTGACACAGGTGAGGGCCAATAATCTGCCCTCTGCCTCGGAACCAACCGCCCATCCCCGTGTGCCCAGCCATTTTTTCTACTAATGTAAGTGTTAAAAAACCTAATCTTATTGATATTTCTCTTAATTATTAATTGTGTGTGCATACCATCATAAAGTTAAGATAATATTTTTACTACAACATAGTTGTGTGTCGTCAAAAAGTGGAGTTTGGGGATCGGCCCGGACTCCATTTCAATTAATCCCATATGTTATGTTATTCACTTTACGCGTTTCTCACTTTACGCGGGACCCTCTGGGTTACATTAACCGCGTAAAGTGAGGGTTAACTGTATAGTATATGTTGTGTTGTCAAAGTAAGAGAAACAATTGAGACCCTGCAATTGTGTGTAAATGAGGCAGAAAGTCAGTTCAGCAACCTGGGAATTGGTCAAAATTTTTGTGATACCATATGGCAGCACAGTCTACCATTAGACAACACATTATGCTTCCAATATCTTCCCAGGCGGTAGTACCTCCCTGTTTGATAGCCGCCTACTACATGCATATACTGTATTGTAATATTTCAAAATTTTACCATGTACTGTATTACAAAATTTGTATATATTTCATAACAGTACAACATTTCAAATTATGATTTATTTCAAATAAGAGGAGTATGAATTCTTTTTTTTTTTACTGTAGGATGATCTGAGTACCCCGTAACCTTTAGCATGAGAGTCCAATGGGAGGTGATTTGATTTTTGTAGTTGATGCAGGTTAGCTGTGGTGAATAAGGATATTTGTTGGGACGGTGAAGTGGTAGACTGTGGATTACCTATCCATGAGAACATAATGTTCATTCAGTGGTGCTTTTTTGTTATTATTGAGGTACACTATAGAAGAGCTACCTACCGTAATCCAGTCTAGCTTTATAAATAGGCAAAAATCGACTGTGCTTACTAACACACAAAAAAATTTTAAGTGAACAATCAACCCAATTCCCATACAGGAATGAAGTTAATTCATCATGTTCCAGTTCTCAATCAAGGAGTTACAACACTTTTGCGATAAACAGCGCCTCTTGTTAGTTACAGTAGTGTTTGAGTAACTATACACATTAACCCCTTCCTTTCCACATACTCTAATGAATCCTTTAACATGTACTTTTGTCATCACATTTGTATACACCAACTTGGTCATGCAGTAAAGAAGGGTTCAATAGATTGTTACTGTTTTCAGTGCACAGGAAAAACTTGGAGAAAAAGAAAACTTTTGTGAGTATATTCAAACTTGTAAAAAATTCGGCAAGGCATGCTTGGTAAGGAACAGTTTAAAGTGCAATACTTGAACTTCTATTCATACAAAAATATATTGTGGAAGGAATTAAACCCAAATTACAACACAGGCACACCAGACAGTACCACTATCCCAACACAAATGACAAGATCACTTAATGAACAACCTTTGTGAAACATTTGTAAAAAAGCAAAAACAGTAATTCGTATATATATCCTAACACAGCTGAGAATGATAGAAAAATTAAGTTGTCATTATCAAATGATCTTATCACTAATAAGGAGAAAGAAAGATCAAGTATACATACAAGTATTTAATTTTATCATAATACTATATTAAACCATATGATAATGAGGAAGAGTTGGATATTGCATTGAGGGACAAGGAGGAAAGAGAGACAGTTTACTGTATCCATCACCCACAGACGAGCCTTAAGAACCACCTCACCCTTGCCACCACCAGCACACATGCCGTCAATACTTTATACATCAAGTCAATAATAGAAAGACTGATCAAAATGTTAGTGTTGTAACTAATATAGGAGATGTACACAATATGGAAGTCACATCATTATACCTACTGGTCCATGAGGAACAATCACCTACAAGATCATTCATTCTCAATCAATGATCACTTAGAATTAAAATATAACAAATAAGAATGTTAATTATGGTTAGCTGGCAGTAAATGAACATAATGGAACAATCAAAATGCATCAAAACAAAAACCATCATTGGACATACAGTACAGTATTATGTTCTACAATACACAAGATCATGTTAAGGTGTCAACTTATAACGATTGGATTAAGAAATCAATAACTAATTGGTCAGTAACTATATCACATAAACTGAAAATTTCATACATATAATAATATCAGACTTTGCCACAACCATGATCATACAGACACATCATCTGTTGCCCCACTCTTCCAGTAGTCCAGTCTGGAGTAAAGACTCTAGACGACCCTGCCGACGTGGTGGCTGCAACGACCTCCCCAGACCAAAAGAGAGGGTCTGACCTTGTTCTTGATATTTTTGCCCAAAATTATTTTTATGACTGAACTGGTAACTCTTAATCATTTCAGGACTATCCATCAACAGTGTGTTGAATTTGGATAAATCCTTAAATACCTTTTCTGTGTCAAATGAAAAGCTAACATACAAGCTCAAATATGTGCACAAATATCCTAGAATTCTATTATTAGTATCAATTTGATTGTTGTCTAAGAATTATTGAAACTGCAAATCTTACTGCACACTGAATATCAAAGAACAACATTGTCAAAGATACCTGCAGTGAATAACTTGAAATTAATCATAGCAAAGCAAGAGGGATTTTATCTGCTCTAATAATCTGGGGAGAATGTATGCTCTGCACGTACCTGTATCACATTAGTACCCTAATGTAAACGGCCCTTGCAGAACGCATTGCATATCAATTTAGTTTGGCTCAATTACATGCGGTCATATTTTCATGGTAATTTTTTTCTTCAAATATTATGTTCATTTATGACTGCTAATGACCCTTAGAAGAAGCATCCTCAGTACAGCCCAAAAGTAAAGTCTCCAGCAACAACCTTAACTGTTGCTCTATCAACATGAAGGTGGTTCACTCTATGAATGCAGGTAATAAAGAGCTATGCAAGAGTTAATGTGAAGTCAGCAGTACTCAGCTCATTAACTAATTCTTGTGCATGAATTGGTCATCAGGACAAGAGTCTCTACTATTTGCAAGTACTTTCCAAAAGCAGAGATAGAGTAGCTAAAGCTCTAAGCCATAAACACTCCTTTCATTGGATCATATAAATAACGAACTACAGCACAGTTAGTATGTCTTGAACTCGATTATACAGTACTTAGTCAAGACTTCAGTATCCATAAGTAATATCCATAGGATAAAAAATAATTTCTATATATCTCAAGAACCTGATATATAGCTTCATCCATTTAATGCCTAATAGAGCAGAATATGTCTTAAAATTGAAATACTGTATAATGAACTAATTACATTATGTTCTACACTTGGGTCAAGTTTAATCTGTGTAGTGAACATAACAATCTTGTTCATGACTCCCTTCCAGGACCTTCATTTCCAAGGCCACATCTAAAAAAAAAAGTGTAGTACCTCATCCTAAGCTTAAACAATCAATTCATAATCATATGAACAGTGAAATAGTCTGCACCATAAGATACAGATTATATGAAAAAGGTATACATGATAAGACCTATATTTGTGTTCAACATGATTTGAGAATGAGTATGCTTTATTATTAGAGATAAGCTGTACAATGCTAACAAGTACTGTATTTGGCAAAACCTAGTGCCATTTAACGTCTTACATGAGAACCTTTCTTCATATTTATAGCTGTACTGAGGATGGCTCCTTATTACTTTGCAATATGGAAGATGAAATAGGTGGTGAGAAAAATTATATCTTGCTTTATTAAAAAATAAAAGATAATTACAAATGATGAAATGTGTGTACGAATAGGAAGTTTATATACAAAATTCTAATATTGAATAAATAATTTATTAAAACTCAAGACCACAGGGAAAAAACTAATAAATGCATTAAGTATTGTTCTTGTAAAGCTGTACCTACTAAACCCATGAGACGAGGACTTCTTAGGCCACTTTCTCGAGGGACACGTTCCTGGACGCATATCTTGTTCAACGGCAGGGTGACACAGCAGGGCGAGGCAGGGCTCATGCTCATAATATAGAATCTGCCCACCCACCAGTTGTCCTTTGGTACTCGTCGTGACCATGAATCTGGTTAGGGCAAACGTCAGGCTCGGGAACTATTCCATTCTCAGAGAAACAATGACAAGTGGAAATGGACAATTGAGAAACAAACACTAAATGCAAGAAAATGCACTAAAATACTGAGTAAAAATAAATCTTCTATACATAAGCTGTCTTAAAGTAGAAATGCTTGACTAAAATGGTGTGTATGGGGACAGACTATTTACAAATAGGAACAGTTCATGAGCCTGACCTTGCATGTGGTGTGATGGGTACAGCCTAAAGCCTACCTGGGCCCACTTTGGAAACCCTTACAAGGGCATCATGGTAGAACTGGTACTTACAACAGGCACCAGTCACTACCTACACTGAGTATCCATCTCCTACATACAACATTATATGGCTATGTGGAGCATAAACACGTGTTTGGTAAATTAGAGAACATAAATTATATAGGATCACACAGGCCTTACGGCCCAATGTCTCTGACGCCCCCCACCCCCGCGCCCCATTGGAATTTGGGGATCTTGGGCTTGATTTGTATGGCGCGGGGGTTTGGGTCAGGGCCGCCATGTTCCAGTTACTACTGTTGGGTCAGCAGCATTTCCATTGTCATCGCGGCCACAAGGTGCATTGGAGAGTAGTGATTTGGAAGGCTGAGGTATGCGTGTGGCAATAGCAGATCGTACTTTTGGTGCAACAGGTGGCTGATAGTTGAAGGGAGGAACAATAGCAGACTGTGGTGGAGATCGTACTCGTCCATCCTCCTCAACTACAATAAAGGAACCGAGGCGGGACAGTCGCTTTGCACGAGCTTCACTATCTTCTTCCATCTGACCAACGTGTGCACTTGGAGGATGAGTAGCTGGTCTCTGGCGAAGTTGCACTGTTTCTATTGGTCGACCACTCATTTCTGATAACCGGGAACGTGTCGGACTTACCAGACAGTGAGGACGAGGATCAACTGGAGTAGTGGCTTCTGAGGGAGGTGAGGACCGTGTATCCCTACCCCTTAATTTAGCTAATTTGAGTCCTAAGCGAGTTCTGCCTTTTCCAACATCACCACTCCCATTGTTCCCCCCATTAACTGGTAATTTCTCATACGTGGAGCTACGCACTAGAGGCTGAGGTGAAGATACCTTGCCAGCAGATTTAGGACGTGCTATCCATACACGGGCATCTTTCTCCTTCTCTTTTGGTTTAGTTTGTGCACGTTCCACCCTTTTCCACAAGTTAGCAATTCGACTAGTAACTTCTTTCTTCACAGTTGTCTTTTTGGGAACATCCTGGCGCCACTCAGCCATATCAGATGAAGTAGGTGGGCGAACGTCACGTGTCAAACTAGTTGACTTATGTTGGGGAGGTCGGCCCTTTGTAGGGCTTAAATCCTGACTCCCACTTTTTGGTATGCCAGTACGAACTGCTGAGCTTGGATGTGTCACTGGTGGACTAGGCTGCACTGTGTCTCGCCTTAGCCTTGGCTTGGAGAGCCCTCTAGTAACAGGGGCAGTTTTTTTAGTTTCAGTGTGAAAATTATGTTCTGGGCTAGTTGGTGTATCACTGTCATCTTTTGTAAATGTATTTTGACGGCGCAAAGGTCTAGGATATTCAGGACCGGGTCTTGCTAGTGATTTTGATCGAGCCGGTCTGGTGTTAATGGCACGGGAACCTGGGCCCAAACGAGGGCTGGACCCTGCACTGCTACCAGCTGATGATCCTTTTGGACTATCCTCACCGCTACTGCTCCCTTTTTGGAGATTAGAAGTGTGACGTAATGCAGATGCTCTTGTTGCACGTGGCAATTTTGGAGAAGATGGTTTCACTGGGGATGCAGAGCTTGGACGTACAAGAGTGGGTCTCACTGGAATTGTTCTTGCTGGGCTTACTGTGGCTTGTGCTGTTTTTGCAGGTGTGGCACTGTATTTTTTGCCACTTGAATACAATGGCTTTCTGCGGCCTCTGATGCCTTTTCCTGCAGGTTCGTCCTCGTCTGGAACACGTACAGTCTCCTCGCTAGGCTTTACAATTCTGGGGCGTCGTAAAACCGGTCTCTCTTCCTCCTCATCTTCCTCGTCCTCTTCTTCATCTCCTTTATCTGGCGGGTCGTCGTCAAAGTCCCGAAGAAAATTTCTCATCTCAGATTCATCTTCATTTGAAATTAAGCTAAGAGTTTCAATATCTAAAATATTTTCTTCACTGAGGAGATCTGAAGACTCACTAGTCATTGCTTCCCGAGTTTCATTTAAGGTACAGATGACAATATTAGCATCCTGCTGTAATGCTTCAAGTTGTTCAGCTGTTAAATCAAGCATTTCATTACTGTCTTGAAAATCTACTAATGTTCCATCACCTTCCTTATTAGCCTCGTCTTCAGTTGTTGGCTCTGGTGTGATGTCTGACATAGGTACATCTATGGTGCGAGTTTGGTATCGCTCTCGATCCTCTTGCCGTCGTTGTCTGAATGACTGTCTGCCTTGTCCCTTTGGTGGTGAGGAGGGAGGCTCTTCAACACTTTCAGTTTTTTGAGCAGATGCTTCTTCTGTTGCCTCTGGTACAGCTTGTACTTCACTTATAGTGTGTGTTTGGAAGCGACTGGGGTCTTGTAGACGACGATCTTTGGGTGATCTTCGTGGACTGATTTTGTCTTTCACCGCATCCTTTGGAGGAGTTGTACTAGTAGTGACATTATCTTGACCACTGCCATCAGATGATATTGTTCGAGTCCTGAAACGTTCAGAATCTTCTTGACGTCGCTGTTTAGGAGTGCGACTTACCAGTGGAGATGAGGGGAGGCCTTCAACTAAAGTAGGATCTGTGTCTTGAGAAGGGGTAGCATCAGAGGACACTTCCCCATCAGCACGAGTAAAAGTGCGGTATCGGTCTTTGGCCAGGTGTCTGCGAGAACGTGGTGTACCTAGTCTGTTGGGTGAAGAATGTGCAGATGTACATAATGGAGATGATATTCCATCTTGGGGTAAATCAGGAATATCACAAGGTAAGTCATCAGCAGCCAACTCTGTATCACTAGCAGGCCCAACAGTTTCTTCATGTTCTGTTATGTCTGTGATTTCTTGATAGGTAGAAGCTTCATCTCCACCAGTTAAAGTGAGCGTTGAAGCAGCATTGAGAGCTTCCCTTTGGAAAATTGCTGCCAATTGCCGGGCTGGAGCAGCTACTTGTAAAGTGTGATCTGCTGGGGGTGATGGTGGAGACTCCCGCTGCTCTGCCACTTCAGATGTAATAGAAGCAACACTGATCATGGAATTCTCCATATCATCATCTAACATAGAGGGAGGTGGGATGTTATCTACATTAGAATGACAGGAACTAGCCATGCTAGCCATGTTTTCTGTGGAACCATAATCCTGTTCACCAAGAGCCCGCCGTACCATTTCTGGTACTCGACGAGTGTGGCGGCATTCCAGACGACGGTTATTTGTACGTGTCCCTCTGTGTTCCTCTGTACTATTTGTCAGGCTATTTGACATCGATGCTAGACTGCCCATTGCTGATGGAGGTTTTATATTATCAAGATAAGCATCAGAGGCTGCACTAGTTATACTTTGTGACATATGGGATGTCTCATCACTACTAAGAAGCTTAGCTTCACTTGCAACAGCCCTGGCAACCTTCATTGCTTCTACAGCCAACAAGCCTGACTCTGACATGGAAGCTGTAACAGAAGTATCTGAACCTCGGCCTTCAGAGGGAGATGATTTATCCGCAGAATTTCTGTGTTCTACCCAAGAATTCTTTTCTTCGGGAGATGATCCAGGACCTTCTGCCGATCCATCACTGACACGTGGCTCTTGTTCCACTGGTGAACTTTCCCCCTTGGCTAAGGGAAGAGTTACCACTGTAGCACCACTCCCTTCACTTGTGACTTCACTTCTAGGATGACTGATCTCTGCAGTAGTTACAGCCTCAGAATCTGCCTCAGTGTGTTCAGTAACACTCTCATCATCATCATCTTCCTTATATTCAGCATCAACTTCTTCTACTTGTCTTTTTGTACGTTCATTCTTCTCGTTCTGTTCTGAATCTGTGTGCAACTTGGAGCTCTCTGCATCTGGCATGGGCATGACGGCGTCTGCGTCCACATCGTCTACAGCTGCCGCCATCGCCCCCACGTTTTTTGACTGAGTAGCATGTTCATCTCTACACAGTGTAAGTCGTTGCATGGGGACCCCTGGAATGAGACGTATTGGTGATCGTGATGAAGGAGCGGGGATACGAGAACCCCCTCGACGTCGACGTCGACTTTCTAGATCTGATTTGCTCTTAGGCATACCCTGACTTATGCATTGTTGTAGTAATGCTTGTTCTGTTGGAGTTGTCTCTTCCCCAAAAGAATCAACAGAGAGAGAGCTTAGAGACGAGTTTCTTGAAAAGCATACTGGTGTGTCCTCTACCCCATAGTTTCGAACACTGCCTGCTTGTGGTGCATTAGGTGCTTGAATAATAGCACTCTCGTCTCCACCTTCAATTGAACTGAGAGATGAGTGCCGAGATATTACACCGGGAGTGCCTTCGACGGCAAACTGTCGAGGCACTTCATTTTCTCCATCTGCCTCCTGTCCCCTACGCTGAATCTGCGATTGCCGAGACCGGGACCTTCTCGATCGTGGAGACTGTGGTGTTCTGGGACGTGGAGATTGTGTCCGAGGTTGTGGAGACTGTGGGGTTCGGGAACGTGGGGATCCTGGGGTTCTTGGACTAGGATCTCGGCTAGCTCTGTTGACATCATCATCACAGCTGAGTGATGAGAGCGAGTCAGCACGGGAGAATGTTGCTGGAGTACCTTCTGTGACCCACATACGCACTTGATCACCAGATGCATCTTCCACAGCAGGTGGTGGACGTGGTGAAACTCTAGCTCCACCCACTTTAACAGCAGGAGTGACCCTGGCCACTGGAACAGGCCGATGATGAGGAGAGTGTCGAGGTGATGCCAGTGGAGGACCCGATGCAGGTGGTGCTCCATGGGAGCACAAGTGACCCGATCCATGACGCTTTGCACCCAACTTCACTTCCTTTACCTTAGCACCAGGGCGTGCCTGAAATAAATGAGTTATAATTAATACAAGCCAAAACTAAGTACAGTACTGTACTGTAGTAAGAGAAGACCAAGAGAACATTGATTTAGTGACATCATATACAAGTTGTGCATATTATTACAGTAGAACCTCCTAAGAGGTTTATGTCAGTGTCTGCCTGCTGCTTCTCATGGTCTAACTTAGTCAGTACAATATCTGTTTTGAAGTGGATGGAAAGAATGTATGTAACCTTCACGCTGTCTCCTCACACCATCTGTTATTATTTTGTAATTTGGTCACTTAAAAATTTGTGTCTTTGTACTCTACGTACAATGAGAGTGACAATGGGTCTCATATGTCTGTTGACCTGTTAGGGGCAGTACAGATAAGCAAACTGTACACTTAAGCTTCAGTACACAAATAAGCAATGTAGGTACCCATTCACAGCTGGGTGAGCTTTATGACAGAATGCAGGTGCTGAAATCATTCTATGTACAGTATCAACTTTAAAAATAATTCATCTCATATCTGTCTGTTCTTTCAAACTTTTTGGTATTTGCTGTTGGAAAAATACACAATAGCATCTTCTGACCAGCATGAATTGGGTCAATCTGTGAATGAAGTTGATAGGGACTTCAGGTATGACATTTTGTTGAGTTCTGACTTGTAATAACTTTACTGTTTATCACTTAATACAGTATGAGAAGAAAATTCAGGATATTATAGAAGATATGAGGTAGTAGGTAGCTATCAAACAGGGAGGTACTACCACCTGGGAAGATATTGGAACCATAATGTGTTGTCTAAATGGTAGACCCTGCTGCCATATGGCATCACAAAAATTTTAACCAAGTCCCAGGTTACTGATCTGATTTTCTGCCTCATTCACACACAATTGCAGGGTCTCAATTGTTTCTCTTACTTTGACAACACAACATACAGTACATATATAATTTTTCCTCTTGATTGTTTTTGTTTTTTATTTGTCTATTATTATTATTAGTTATTTATAATTTTTATTAATTTTATTAGTATTATTAATATTTAATTATAATTGTTATTTATTTTTATTATCATCATCATTATTATTATTATTATTATTTTATTACATTTATGCCCCCCAGACCTTGATGTAGGTCATTTTAAAATGACCTGTGCTTGGGTGGGCTAATGGCCATAAAAAATTAAAAATAAATAATGAGCTATAACAATAGATGATCATTGTGGAGTGGTCAAGTAAATTTCCCCATGACAGGCCCATTATAAGTATCACAGATTCAGTATTGTATTTGAATTTTTTTTTAAGAAAAAGTGTATACAGGGTACTGTACTTAACTGAAGCATTGGAAATTATAACGTGAATCAATTATTGTAAATACATGAAAATATTGTTATTACCATCATTTTTGTATAGAACATCAATCCTGAACTGTTAGGTTAATTTAGATGGTGTGACCTAGGTAGTTTTCATACCATCATAAATACTGTACTGTATTAATATGCTGTACAGTATCAGGTTATTTACTGAAGTTCTCCTAAATCTGTTTTGTAATATTCTGGGATTTCTTTCTTATTCCAAGACAAGATATATTACTGCTAAATGGGATTTTCAAATAAAAGCGATAGAAATACTACTTGTAAATTAATGAGTCACTTAGAAAAATAAGAGAAAATTCAAATTTAGCTACAAATGTCTTCGAAATCAGGAAAATTACTGAGACTTATTCCAGGATTTAAAGGCCATTTCAATTTTTATACATGCATAGTTCAACATATTCCAGGGCTGAGAATAGCTAGTTAAAAAAAACAAATAATAATAATAAAACTCCACAACCTTAGACACATGCAAACCTGTCTTTGTAAAGCTACATTAACCTTCAAGGGGTTTCATCTGAAAGAAAGAAGAGCATAAACATGCAACACAATTCCAAAGGTGGAGTGGAGATTCAACTACAACATGCTATACCTCACAGGATTTGAAAAAATAAATAAAAAGCTTCAATTGGCACGTAAGAGTAAATATATAAAATATCTGATCATTAATACTACACAACTAGAAAACAACGATCAGCTATCAATTTCTACAGCTGATGCTGCTACCCATTGCCTGAGAGTGACCTGCTGGTAAACCTTAAATAAAAATAACATAGTGGACAGGTTACAGTACAGATAAACAATACAGTAGTATGGTACATGTTTCTTTTTAACTCATGATGGGGCAAAATTAATTCATCTAAGAAGTAACTAATACCTGAAAGCCTGGTGGTACACTTTAGTTAACTACATCTGCTGCAGCACCTTACCTTGGGCATCCCAGACTGGATGCACTGCTCCAGAAGATTGTCATTATCCGATGAGTTATCACCTGAGTCATTAAGACTAGGTCGCAGGCCTGAAGGATGTCGCTCCTTAGTTGGTTCCTCACCCGGAATGGATAGTTGGGAGAGGTCAGATATGGAAGCGGCGTGAGAGATGCTGGCGGGTGTGTCTTCTGTGCAGTAAGTGCGAAGGGTGTCTCCCCCCCAAACCCCGCCACCAACACCCTGTGGAGGCAGCACTACTGGGTCAGCCTTTTACTCTGGATCTTTTCCCCACTGTCACAGAGGCTCCAAGTCTTTTCATTCAGCATAAGATTTCCTAGTGCTTTTCCCACCTCAACAATATCTACAGTATTTGCCTGACTTGACTTATTAGGAAGAAGACCCCCTCCCTTTACTAAACTCGGTCCCTTTCATTTGTATCTCACTGAAAGTGGAACATCCCTCTATCTTTTATCTGCACACTTGGAGCCTCTACTGTCAGGATGGTACAAGTGTCTGGCTGATGTTGAGTATATTTTAAGGGCAGTAACCATTAGCCTGTATATGCTAAATATAAAACAGCAAAGCAAATTTGCATACTCAGAGTAAACACGGGAAAAATATTCAAATACAATAAGGTCTCCCTTAACTGGATTTCTCTTAACCAGAAGTCTCCTATAACCAGATTTGAGAGTCATCTGATTTTTTCCTTAAAGATTATAAATTTCTAATTATTCACACAGAATGTATCATCTGTTACACTGATGGTTGATTTCCTTGTGGTTTGATGGTCGCCTGTTGGCCAGGAAAGTGTCGTACAGTGTTGATTGTTTAGTCGGGGATTCAAGAAATGCTCTAACTGATTAGTTCTGTCTGATGTTGTGATATAAACTTACGTGATATAGTGATTTTACTCTATTTTTTTATAATTCTTAGTGTAAAATAACAAAAGAATTATGTGTTAAGTTTTTGGAGACGAAAAAATGACCAAGAGTGAAAGAAAATCTTGAAATAATGTTGTCAATGTATTGCTGACAAACATGACACAGTTGAGAGACTTGCTATTGTAATCAGCACTACAGCCTCTAATGATGAGTACAATCCCTTACTGTACTGTATCTCCCATGCCATTTACATTGTGCAGTATATAATAAGTTACACAGAATAAATACTGTAAGTAAACAAAAATGAAGTGAAAGGAGATTACTGCCCAGTACATCATTGTTTCATTTTCATGTATCTGTACGGTACTATTGTCATGGTCACATTGACGGCTAGTCTGTTTTAACTCTGTTGATTCTTATTATACTCCACGACCGCAAAACATGAATGGGTAACTGGTTAGCCATCCCTAAGAAGAAACTCGCTTTTCCCTCTCGACGTTTACACCAAGGATCCCTCCCAGTAGGTCCCGCCTTTGTGAACACCGTTGTCAATACATATATATTCCACTTTCTCTTGGCAAGCTCATTCTTGAATTAGTTTATGTAAATCAACTTTAGTAATTCGCCAAACCTTTGTCAACTGAGGGTCATCTTTGAATGTGTAACAGTTGGTTTGTTTGTAATTTCTGTCATTGCGTGAGATAGCCACGTCTGGCAACTCAGGGGTATATAAACCCTGAGCGTGAGGGAGCTCGGCCTCCCGTGACGCTTCCCTCCACCTTATTCCTCAGGTATGTAGCATGTGTCCCCTGCCGATATAGCCATTCAGTTTGATTTAGTCAATTTTGTGAGTATCAGTGTTCATGTTGTAACGGTGGAATTGACATTCACCCAGTGTGAGAAGTAATATAAAGTAAATGTCGTCTGATGTTGCGAGACGAAAGATTTGTTGTGATTGAGTCATCCTTCCTCCCGTGATGCCTTCCCTCCAACTTTGTCCTCAGATCCAGTGTGTGGATTATTTTGAACATCTTTTTTGGCTGCCCGGAGTCGGTGGATACCTAGCAGTGAGCATTATATGGATGATGTCGTTGATTCAACATGATTAACTTGCTCCAAGTCCGCCTCGTGGGCCTTAGACCCCAGACTCGCCATGTGTCTGGCTACCACCGATCACAACAGTGGTCGTCAGTCGTTGAGTGTTCTACTCTGGGACATGCCTTGAAGTTATATGGTCCAGAGTGTTGTTATATGTGTTTGGGGATAATTATCTGGAATATAATTATCCCATGTTGGGTAGTGAACCATGTATAAGTTGTTGGTTTCAATAATAACGTGATGTGAGTGCATCTCATATGTACTAACAACAGTTTGTGAAGGTATGATATGTAAGTTTGTCGTATAACTGGATGTAATGAAATGTACCTAGTAATGTGTGAGAAGTAAGGTTGTCCACTTGGGACTAACTGAGTAAAGCCATGGAGTTGATCCTGGTAACTGTTAATGTAATGTATCACCAGTAATGTGGGAGAAGTCAGAGTACCCACTTGGAATGGCATGTGAGTAAAGCCAAGGAGTTGTCATATGTCTATATGTTATGTAAGTAAAGCCAAGGAATTGGTCCTGGTAACTGTAATGTAATGTAACACCAGTAAGGTTGTGTGTACTGTAGTAAGAGTACAGTATCTGAGTAAATTGCAGTTGAGTAAAGCCGAGGAGTTGCACCTTGGAGTTACAGGTATATGTTAATGATATCTTTTTCCCTACTTTGATTTCATATTAATAAACCTTTTCTTAGAGTATATTAGGGGTATTTTTTCACCTCAGTATTCCACCTTGATATCAGAATTACAGTACCCATGTGCCCTAGACCCTCACCATGCTACCAAAGAACTGAGGTTATGTAGTAACCATTGAACTGAAATATGTAGACAGAACAATTGAAGGAACTAAGACAGAGAGAAGTAAGATAAGGGTGGCCTCGGTGGTTCAGCAAGAAGTAGTAGTGTGCGCCCCCGTTCATACAAGAGTGCAGCGCGAGTGATACCCCACCCCCCCTTTACACTATGTTTTGGGTTTAAATTCTGATGGATGTGTAGTTAAAGTCATGATACTGTAACTGCACAAGCAACCATAAAATATTAAGCTTAGAGACCTTTGCCTGGTTAAGAAAACATGTTCCAGTAATCAGAATTCTTCTTTAGCCAGTTGAGGAAAACTTTACTATATTATTGATGAAAAAAGCATTTGCACGACTGACTGACTTAATGAAAACTAAATAAAAGAAAAATACAGCATAATTGGCACAAACAAATAAACAACATAAAACACTTGATTATATGTTATTAATGGCATCAGTAGAACGAAAAAAAGAAAAGAAAAATAATATTAAAAGTTGTTGACGAACAGAGTAATGAGCATACCAAGCATTTATGAAGAGTGAAGTGGATTTTCTCAACTCATGAAATGTGATGCATGATAATTCACAAAGAGACACATGGTTCTTTGGAAATATATACTGTATGGTACTGCTGTTTACAATTTCCAAGGGACTATTTTTTTTAAGGTACTCTACAAGATAAGCTCAAATTTGGAAAGTCTCTTTTATGAATTGGAACTGGTTATAATACTGTAATAATTTATTAAGTCACATGCATTGTTCTATATAAGTTATCCAAACAAAATACTGTACAAAGTTTAATTTACCTTCTTTATCTGTGCAGAGTACTAAGACAGTACTAAGAGACTGCTGTATAAAACTCACTTGGTCATACAGGTACATTAAGACTAAGAATTAGGACACCAATTCATGTATAAATTCCCAAATTGTGAATGGCTCAACCAACTTCCTGCACGGATGTCAACACTTATACTGTACTGTTATACTTACCTCTCAAGTATGTGTGAATAGAGCCTATTAGACAAACCTGTCGGGTCAGATTAAAAGGACAATATCAATGCACCTAATTGGTACTGTACCAACAATGTCACCTGTACGTACCTGCTGGGCATGGCTGTGGGCGGGGCCACTGGGTATCTGAGTAGGCAGGTTGGAGGCCTTAACGACCGGGATGCCAGAGCCCCGCACACGACTGCTTGGCTGGGCAATTCGGGAGGTTCCTCGACCACTGTACTGCTGCTTGTTGCGTCGCCTATAAGATAATGTATATTTACTGGCTAGTAAACAAAACTAAATATACATAAAATTAAAAACACACCATAAACCTGTGTGTAAACAGATAAATGTATAAATGATGTATATAGAAATATACTGCGAGTAGAAACATACAATACTGTATAGGAAATATCAGACCAATAGCCCTATAAACAATACTACATAAGATAATAGGGAAACTTATAACTGAATCAAATGGACAAAGGCATTGGTATGTAGTGAACCAATATAGTGGTTCAATATAATGATGGGCCAGAACAGTGGACTAATATGATGGATTAATATGGAAGATCAAGAAAGTTGACCAATATGGTGGTCGAACATGGCAGACTAACATTATCGATCAACATGGCAGACCAACAAGGTAGACCCAACATGGTAGATGAACATGGAAGACTGACTGAGACCAACATGATAGACCCAAAATGGCAGACCAACATGACGGACTGACATGTGAGACCAACACTTAAGACCCAACATTACCAACCAATATGACTGACCAACATTGCAGACCGAATATGGCAGATCCAAAATGGAAGATCCAACAAGGCAGACCAACATGGAAAACCGACATGATAGACCAACATGACAGACTGACATGATAGACCCAACAGAGGACCAACATGGCAGACCAACATGATAGACCCAACATGGCAGACCAACTTGACAGACCCAACATGGCAGACCAACATGATAGACCCAACATGGCAGATTGACACGACAGACCAACATGATAAACTTAACATGGTAGACCAACATAGAGGATTAAGATGACAGACCGACATAGAGGACCAATATGATAGACCAAAATGGCAGACCAACATGATAGACCCAACATGGCAGATTGACACGACAGACCAACATGATAAACTTAACATGGTAGACCAACATAGAGGATTAAGATGACAGACCGACATAGAGGACCAATATGATAGACCAAAATGGCAGACCCAACATGGCAGATCAATATGAAAGCTGATTCGCAAGTTAAATATTCCTTTACCAGAAACTAAAGAGAGGAAATAAACCATCATAAAATTAATGATCTAAAATGACGTCAAAACGGCTGAGACTGTAGTAGGGAGACTCGATCCCTTGTTACCGCGGAAAAATATCGTACAAAGCTTTGAGGGTAATGACGCCATGGCGTGTCTCCTCATGCAACTCGTGTAAATAATAAGTATTTGTTTATCACACAAGTCATGGAAGGTAACTTAAGCAACATGTTAAGGCAAAAAAAAAACCCTCGTTGAACCTGTCTAAAGATTCTCTGTAAATGTGCTCGTGGGATAGTGTAAATAAAATTGTAAAGTAGGTGTTTGTGATGTATATTATTTCTTCGGATTTTACGTATGTTAGATTTTGGTTGTGAGGATCTTGTACTGTATATGTTGTGAGGGGGAAGTTTACCGGGTTCCATGTTCGATATCTCTGGCTGTGTGGACGAGAGTGGAGATTCTGTTGGCAGAATTTAGCGATAACAGCGCCAGCAAGAGACGACACCTGCAGACTCGAGAGACGGTGGGTGATGCTGGTAGTGGTGGGTGACGGACACATCCTAAACACCATCCACAACCCACCACCACTATCTCCCGCCTCCCTCTCTCACCTTCCCGACCACCTCGCTCTCCTTCAATTCCTTCCACTGTCACACAACTTTATCACTTTAGCCGTGAGGTCACCTTGAAAAAATTTTCATGGCTCTTCTGTGAATTTGTTTAGTCTATGGGGTCCATAATACTCACTATTTACATCCATATGCATTAAGCTATTTACTATTCGACTCGCTTGTCTTACTCATCTTTTCCTAGATTTTCTTGATGCTTGAGAGGTATGACTCACCTCCCTGCACCAGAGGCCAGCATAAGACGTAATATCCACCTGTTGAACTTACTAATATAGGGTGTGTCCTTGATATATCTTAGTGAAGGAAGGGGAGATGTGTCTTTGACATCTGCACGTTAATAATTACCCTGACAAACACTGGTAATTACAAGTGTTGGGCCAACAACAGTATGTAAACAGGGTCTAGTCATGTGTAATGGGCGTGACACAGGTGATCTATGGTGACGTTCATGACAACAACCATACAAGGTAACTGATAACACATCAACGCCGACCGTCATGCAGTGTCCAGAACACAGCACGGATGGCAGGAACACAGCAACCCAACACAGCACGGATGGCAGGAACACAGCAACCCAACATAGCACGGAGGGCAGGAACACAGTAACACTCACCCACGGATAAAGTTGATGATGGCTAACATGTTGGTCAGCGAGGATCATTACGCCACTTTACGAGGGTTAAGTTTAGCAGATGGGCCCACACACGAGGCCGTTGGAGCCCCGGACTATGTGGGGCGTGGCGGTGAGCTAGCTGGCTGACTGCTTGCTTGCCTGCCTGCCTGCCTGCCCGGGATCTGCCTACAAGCATCACAACACACAAGCACCACACTACCAGCTAACCAGTCAGCCAGCCCACACTACTCAAGGCTAGGTCGGGGTGAGGGTAGGCAGAGGGCGCTCGGTCACACCAGCAGACAACCCCCTCTTCAATCACTCCGTAAACCAACACCTTTCTATCCCACTCTGCAACTCCAGGTGTGACTAGCGACGGGGCTGTCAGCGAGGAGAGTCGCGGCGAGCGGTACAACAACCTGGGCCGGGCTGGGCTGCTGCTGGTGCAGATCATATGGTGCGTGTCCGGCCATGCTCTCCCTCCCTCCCTCCCTCCCTCACCCGCCTACACCAACACGCTCACTGCCCAGCAGCCAGCCCAGAGGTTCAAGGTCCACCTCCAAACTTCAACCATCCCCCTCCTCCTCCTACACACACACACACACACACACACACACACACAAAACCAGTCCTACTTCCACACAAGAAACACAAACATGTAAACAGACAGGTCCACTCCATACATTACACACACACACACGAAAAAACTAGCCAACTCCACAAAATGCAGTCGTTCATAAGCCACACCTTTTACATATATCTTGACCACGAAAATACCATAAAAACAAAGGAGTCGTAACTCAAGCGACGCCCTTAAAAACACACACAAGAAAGGAGTAGTGAGAATAAAACACGAGCAAGGGTAATATGGGAGAGAGCGCGTGGCCACAACCTTGCCATTTATGTATCAAATTTTAGTACACTTTTGGTATTCAGATGCTTGAGACGGTGAGCACAGGTGAGTGGCGCCTAACCCACCTGCTGGCAACGTGTATTATATTGTTTGAGGTGATCACAGGTGTATGATGGACACTACTGTATATAATGTCCTCATACCTGAAGGATGTTCCAGGGTCCACAAGCAGGAGACGCCCCGGATAACTGGACACCACCTGCATGACCCCAGGTGCAAAAACAGCATCGCCCCCGGGCACCAGCTGTGTCGAGGCGTTCAGGATAAGAGGGTCGTGGCGGTTCATCATGACTAATGTGGCGACCCAGGTGGTGTCCTGCACACTTGTCCTTCCTCACCCTCCCCCCCTCATCTCCTCCTCTTCCTTATCCCCTCACTCACCACCTGTTCACCCCTTACCCATCATTTTTTCCTCACCCCTATGAACCCTTTCATCACCCCCCCCCCCGTGAACCATCTCCTTTCACTCTCACCCCACATACTCCTACCAACCTCCATCTTACCTCTCCTCCCTCCCCCCTTCACATGTTTCCCTCTCTCCCTCTTGGTGAGTCACTCAGCCCAGGGCCGTCTACCTTAATGTGTTAAACCCTAGATAATCTCCGGTTCCTCACTCCCCAATCCAGCCTATTGTTATCTCCCTCCCCCCCGCCACAATACACGTCCTTTACTGTATGTTGATTATACTGTATATGCCCCCCATCCAAAAAACAAACAAACACACACACATTCACACCTCCCTTGGAAAACAGAAAGAGAAAATAAATCACTTAAATAAGAGACTACTGAATCATTCGCCAATTTTTCTTAATATGGTTCTATCTAATACTGGTTCTCCGAGATGAACAATCACCCCTCCTCCTCCATCCCTCTTCTTCCTCTCCTTCCTCCTCCATCCCTCTTCTTCAACCTCTCCCTCCTCCTCCTCCTTCTCAACCAGTTCACGTGGGGGAAAGGGGGGAAAAGTAGATCCCTGAGAGCAAAATTAATCTAAGACGGACCCGAAACAGCATCGGAATTTTCACATCAATAGCGTGAAAGTGGTAAGGGTAGGGTACAGGCTGGGTAGGTTAGGTTATGCTAGAGGATGGTTATGTTAGGTTAGGTTATGTTATGTTAAGTTACGTTAGAGGTTAGGTAAGTTATGTTAAGGGTGGGTTAGGTTAGGTCCGTAATGCAGGTCCAGGAAGTTCAGTCTCGATCCCTGAAGCCCCCCCAACCACGAAAGCCTTCCGAGATGTATAAAACTTAAAACTTTAACGGGAGAAGAGTGTGTGTGTGTGTGGGGGTCCGAGGTACTGGAGCAACATAATGCCATGATTCACTTAGCTGACCCTGTGTGACAATCACCACCCAGCGCAGACTTTCACCACGACGTGTCACCAACACCAGGGTCCTACAACACTAAATCCAGGTATTGTACACAGAGATAATACACGTAACATCTGAGGTGGTTAGGTTAGTATTAGGGCATTTAAATCACCGGGTGAAATAAGCTATGGCGTACCGTGCAGGTGGTGACAGCATCATAAAATTGGTGCCATGGCGTAGATATAAAAATAACTATTTAAAAGCTATACTTAATCCAGTCATTTATAGGTATACATTACAGGCACAGTAAATCCTATGTATTCTCAGTTTTGTGTAAAAGCTTGTTGTTGTTGTTGTTGTTGTTGCTATGATTGTTTTTAATCTATTGTTTACACTGTAACTGATCAACCGCCTTGTAACTTATCTAAAATGAATGATTCTTTAAGACCTACTGAGAACCTTCCAAGTGGTCTCTCTCTCTCTCTCTCTCTCTCTCTCTCTCTCTCTCTCTCTCTCTCTCTCTCACACACACACACACACACACTAATCGCTATATAAGCTGGACTGTTAACCGATTTCTTACTTAATAAATCGTACGAAAAATCAATTAAAAACCACAATTAACATACAGTAATGATCTGAGGACTTAAAAACATACAACTAAAACCAGAACTGTAACTATAATACAGCACGTGCGAAAGGGTCATCACTACAGTAATAAAAGTTCCCAGATACAACAGCATTACAGGAAAGAACTGTATTATTACGAGCAGAAATCTCTTCATTGTACGACTTCCTGTCACGTTCTTGTCCTAACTCGGAGTGCTGAGTGGTGGTGGTGATGGTGGTAGAGGTTAGTAGTGGCGGTGGTGAAAAAGGTGGTGTTGGTAGTGGCGGTGGTGAAAAAGGTGGTGTTGGTAGTGGTGGTGAAAAAGGTGGTGTTGGTAGTAGTGGTGGTGAAAAAGGTGGTGTTGGTAGTAGCGGTGGTGAAAAAGGTGGTGTTGGTAGTGGTGGTGAAAAAGGTGGTGTTGGTAGTAGTGGTGGTGAAAAAGGTGGTGTTGGTAGTAGTGATGATAGTGGTAGTAGTGGTGGTAATAGTAAGAATGGTGATAGAGTTAGACTGTTCCCCCCTGCCCCACCCCACCCCCCCCCCCTCAGTCGACAACACCCACGCACGGTGAAGGAAAAACCTGTTCCCGCCTCCCAACACGGGTAGTCGGTCACCTCTGGTCTGCACCCTACTGTAGAGATGATCACTAACCAGACCAGACCAGAGTCCTGTGTAGTGGCAGACCAGTTTCTTGAGTGGCAGGATAGGTCAGGTATGGTTTCCGAGTGTGGCAGGTGTTTCGTGTGACAGGTGGTTCATGTGGCAGGTGGTTCGTGTGGCAGGTGGTTCAGAGTGTTGTAAGTGTGGTGACCTGTGCATAGAAGAAACCAGATGGTGGTGAGCGAGGAGTGCCAGCACCTCATCCCAGATCCAGCAAAACAACGCCAGATTGTGTTTATCACGACACCACGACACGACACCACACGACACGTTAATCATGACACATATGAATGACACCTACATCACGTCACATAACACCACGTCATCGCCATCCTTCCACCAACACTACGAGCTTCCGTGTGTATTGCTGCCTGGACTCAACATTGACCTACATTAAGCGTGGAGGCAGAAGCAAACGCAGACAGTAACACACGCAGACGGTAACACACACGGACAGTAACATACACAGACGGTAACACACACGGACAGTAACACACACAGACGGTAATACTCACAGACGCAGGCAGTAACACACACAGACAGACACAGACCCCAAAGCAGAGCTGAACATGAATGTGGAAGCCAGGGTAGACACAGGGACTAAACAGAGAAGTTCTTTCCTTCACGGAGACAACAACGACTGACCGAGACTATTCACTAGGTGCCGCATTTTGGTCTTGCTCTCCACGGAACCCTTACAACAGACGGTGACGGGGTACATGGGGTCCCTGTCCTAATGGGCCCCAGTCGAGCCAAGCCATTAGGATTTTGGGGCCCAATTCTAAATGGGTGTCAATCTTAATGAGGACTAATCCTATTCGAACACCTAATCGTAATCGGCCCAAATCCACACAGCCCCCATTTCTAAGTGTTCAGTTGGAGCCTGTTATGACACGTCTCACCCCCCACACATGCACTTTTTTCAACTAAATTATCTTCCCAAACCTTAAGTATTCCCCAAATTTTAAGTATTTCTCCAAACTTTAAGTATTTCCCTAAAGCAAGTATTTCCCCAAAGCTTAAGCATTTCCCCAAAGCTTAAGCATTTCCCCAAAGCTTAAATATTTCCCCAAAGCTTAACTATTTCTCCAAAGCTTAAGTATTTCCCCAAAGTTTAAGTATTTCCCCAAAGCTTAAATATTTCCCCAAAGCTTAAGTATTTCTCCAAAGCTTAAGCATTTCCTCAAAGTTTAAGCATTTCCCCAAGGCTTTCAACTATCACACGAAGGTATAAAAAGAGTAATCAGCTGATGGTGTCATCCTAGTTTTACCTCACGAAAGACGAGGGCGGATCCAGGAAGAGTTCAGGTGAGGGGGAAGGAGGGGTGAGAGGGGAAGAGGTGGTGAGAGGGAAGGAGGTGAGAGGGAAGGAGGGTGAGTGAGAGAGGGAAGGAGGGGTGAAGAGGAGAGGGGGAAGGAGGAGGTGAGAGGGGGAAGGAGTGGTGAGGAGGAAGGAGGGTGAGAGGGAAGGAGTGGTGAGGGGAAGGAGGGTGAGAGGGAAGGAGGGAGGTGGGGAAGGGAGTGGTGAAGGGGAAGGAGGGTGGTGAGGGAAGGAGGGGTGGGGAAGGAGGAGGGTGAGGGGGAAGGAGTGGTGAAGGGGAAGAGTGTGAGAGGGAAGGTGAGGGGAAGAGGAGGGGTGAGAGGGGAAGGAGGGGTGAGAGGGAGGGGAGAGGTGGGGGGAAGGAGGGTGAGGGGGAGGGGGAAGGGGAAGGAGGGTGGGGGGAAGGGGGTGTGAGGGGGAGGAGGGAGGTGAGAGGGGAGGGTGAGAGGGGAAGGGTGGGGGGAAGAGGAGGGAATTAAGAGAGGGAAGGAGGGTGAGAGGGGAAGGAGGGTGAGAGGGAAGGAGGTGAGTGAGGGGAAGGAGGGGTGAGGGAAGGGGGAGGTGGGTGAGAGGGGAAGGAGGAGGGGGAAGGAGGGTGAGAGGGGAAAGAGGGTGGTGGGGAGGGAGAGGGGTGAGAGGGGGAAGGAGGGTGGAGGGGGAAGGAGGGTGAGAGGGAAGGGAGGGGTGAGGGGGGGGGAAGGGAGTGGGTGGGGAAGGGAGGGTGAGAGGGGAAGGAGTGGTGAGAGGGGAAGGAGTGGTGAGAGGGGAAGGAGTGGTGAGAGGGGAAGGAGTGGTGAGGGGGAAGAAGGGGGTTTGAAGGGGAAGGGAGGATAAGGGGGAAGGAGTAGTGAGGGGGAAGGAGGGATTTGAAGGGGAAGAGGGGAGAACGAGGAATAAGAAGGATGAGCGAAGGAGAAGGAGGGAGAAGAGGTATAAAAAAAAGAGGAGAAGGAAGATGAGGGGTTAGGTTCACTCACCGTTGGGGAAACATGACAACATCATCTTATTCCATCTTAAGTGAATCATCTTACAAGGTGGTCACGTGCCTCCCAGCAACTCTGTCCTCGTCTTTCATCACATAATTTGTTTCTGTCGTGCAGAGGGTGGTTACCTTTAGTTGCTGAGTCATGATGAGTTGCAAAAAATCATAGTTCTGACTCAACTGTAATAAATTATACGCCCTTGAGCTTAACCATAGCTGATAATATGCTCTTAAGCTTAACTATCCTTGATTATACGCCCTCACGCTTAAGCATTGCTAATTATATGCCTTCAAGCTTAACTACCCTTGATTATACGCCCTTAAGCTTAAGCATTGCTGATTATATGCCTTCAAGCTTAAGCATCGTTGATTATATGCCTTCAAGCTTAACTACCCTTGATTATACGCCACGCCCTCAAGCTTAACCATCCTTGATCTGAGGTCGAGAGCAGCTTGGTCTATCCCGCTTACTCTGGTACACTACTGTCAAGCGTCACTCACCTGTGTAATCAAGGTTTATTTGGTGTACCTGTTATTACGAGCAACTGTAAAGGTAAGAGAGTAGATGCAAATAGGGATGGGTGGGTGGATGGCTGGGTGTGAAACAGGTGTGGTGGCAGCAGGTGTGGGCGTGGAGGGAATCAACGCCCCTTCAGCACCCAACATACTACGCCTCCATCTATCTGAATTTCGCCCGACAGTAGTGTGTGTGTGTGTGTGTGTGTGTGTGTGTGTGTGTGTGTGTGTGTCCAACCCCCTTAGGTGAGGAGGAGGTATATACTACTCTTCTCCCTCCTCCTCTTCCTTCTTCTTCTTCCTTGCTCTATTAGTCATTCTCCTTCTCATCTTTGTATTCTTATTCCTTATATTCTTCCTTCTTCTTCTCTTTTTCCTTCCCCTATTAGTCACCCTCCTTCTCAACTGTCTTCTCATTCCTTAAATTCTTCCTTCTCCTCCTCGTCTTCCTTCTTCCTTCCCTACCTCCTCTTTAGCTCTATTTTCATTCTCTCGACTTTAATCCTCCCCTTTCATTCTTCTCCTATCCCTGTCTTGCCTCCATTATCCTCCATCTCTGTTTACTCATTCTCTCTTCTCTTCGTTATCACCTCTCCTCTCCTCTCCAAGTACTCTTTCTCTTCGTAATATTTCTTCTCTATCTCCTCTCTTTTCTACTTCTTCCTCGTTCTAAGACTCCCGAGGGTAGAAAAGAAAATGAGAAGGGAGAGAAAGAGTAAAAAGAAGTAGAAGATAACTTTAGGAAGAAAAAAGGAAGAAAGGGAAGGAATCAGCCTGGGGAAAAGAAGGAAAGGAGAGGAAAATGCTGGTAAGACAAGAGGAAGTAAAGGAGGAGGGGGAGTGAGAGAAGGAGGAGAGGAGGGGAAAGAAAGAAGAGATGGGTAAGAGGAGGAGGAATAAAATGTGAAGGACTGTAGTTAAGACAAGGGAGGAAAGAGAGGAAGAGGAGGAAGGAGAATAAGAGGTGGACTGTATGCAGAATAGATAAGGCGGAGGAGGAAGAGGGAAAAAGAAAATGAACACTACTAACAGGGGGAGGGTACACTAAGGTAGATCCCAGTGACGTACAGTATTTACCTCCCAACATTTGCCGAGTACATTTTTATCCCGTGTTGCTGAACCTTCCAAAGCGACGACCTCTTAACGCCTTGTTGACAGACGGGATAATTTTCTGTATGTCTATAGTCAGACAAACAGGCGTACAGACACTCCACCCCACACAGACAGACAGACAGACAGACAGAGGGAAGAATCAATGAAGCCCCCTCACTCCTCAGGTAAGACTGCCTACCTCAGTCTGTGCATCTTTTGTTGGTGGTAATCCAGAGTGACGTGTGACGACCTTGTGTGATCAGCCCTCACCTCACGCTCATCCCTCCCCTCCCTACGCCCGTCTGTCATCCGCCCCTCCCTTCCTACCACGCCTACAGTGTACCCCCACTGATCTAGTACACACCACAAAGTCAAGCCACGTTCTATGGAAAACCCGTCAAGCTAATTCTCTAAGCTAAGTTCCTTAAACAAGCTATCCATCTAGAAAAAAATAAATCAGTTGAATAAGCTGCCCAGACATGCTAATTCTCCTGCAGAAGTTATCCATCAAAGCTAAATTAATCAAGAAACCTGGTTAATTTGTCCAATAATAACTTCCAGCCAGCTAATCATTTAAATTATTTAATAAACTATAGCTTCACCCAGTTAACCTTCTCAGTCAGCTATCTCCTTCCTCCAGCTAACCTTCTAAGCGAACCCTCCCAGCTAGCACACGTCTCCCGTCTGTGGCACCAGGTAGGGCCATAACTTGCTGCCTCCCTGGACCTCCTGCAGGCATTGTGAGGCAGCGCCACCATCGTCACAAGTACCAATTATCCAGTTTCTTTCTCTGTCTCTTTCTTTCTTTCTATTGCTGCCTCTCTCTTTTTTTCTTTTTTTATTTCTCTTGCTGCCCGCCTGCCCCCCCCCCCCTCTCTCTCTCTCTCTCTCTCTTTCCCCATACCAACCTATATCTCTCGTGTTTTCACTCTACTTATCTCTTGTTCTTTATTTTATTATGGTTTCTTATTTTTGTATATCACTCCATTTTTCTCTTGTTTTGTTTTAATCATAGTTTATCTCTCTCTCTCTCTCTCTCTCTCTCTCTCTCTCTCTCTCAAAAATTTCTGTACAGTATTTCTCTTTTGTTCTCTTAGGTACGAAAGTTGCACCAAGGATTATCTCTCTCTCACTCTTTCTATCTCACCTGGAAGGAGGACACACTGGAAAGGCTTCAAGCACCAGGAAACAAACACACACACACAGCAGCAACAAGCATGGCAGAAGCAATGTGGAACTCGAGTACACACAAAATAGATATATTTTTTTTCTTCCCGATATGTGACTACAACAACGGTATGGCGAGTTCCGGGTTTCACACACACACACACACACACACACACACACACACACACACACACACACACACACACACACACACACACACACGAGGGTTATTTATGTATATAATTGAAACAACTCGTTATAACTGGCTCTCGACTTCAATATCAACGAAATTTGTAAAGAAAAAAATATATAGAAAGTTTATATTACTTCTGGGAGTTTTTTTCGATGAGCTTCTTATATATATAAAAAAAAACACAGAATCAAAACAACAGGATTCTTGTGGTGTTTGGGACGTGTACAAAAGGTTAATTTCTTGGTCGTCTTGAAGGACACAATGCACCCGAGGCCACTTGAGCATATAAGGACAATGTGTGCGTGATGCAAGCAGTTATGTTTCACCATCGTCCTCCCCTTCCCTCCCTTCCCTTCCTTCCCTTCCCTCCCTCCCTCCCCTTCCTTCCTTCCTTCCTGCTGAGCCCTCCACCCCCTGAGCACTGCCTCCCTCCTAACCCACCCACCCTCCCTCCCTCCTTCCCATCCACCCTCCCTTAATCACCACCTTCCCTTCCTCACCCACCCTCCATACCCTGAGCACCTTCCTCCCTCCCTCACCCACCTTTCCTCCCTTCCTCACCCACCTTCCCTCCTTCCCTCACCCACCCTTCTCCCTCTCTCACCCACCCTCCTCCCTCTCTCATCCACCCTCCCTCCCCCACCCTTCTCCCTCTCTCACCCACCTCCTCCCTCTCTCACCCACCCTCCCTCTCTCACCCCACCCTCCATACCCTGAGCACCTTCCTCCCTCCCTCCACCCACCTTCCTCACCCTCCCTCTCTCACCCACCCTTCTCCCTCTCTCACCCACCCTTCTCCCTCTCTCATCCACCCTCCATACCTGAGCACCTTCCTCCTCCCTCACCCACCTTTCCTCCTTCCTCACCCACCCTCACCCACCCTTCTCCCCTCTCACCCACCCTCCTCCCTCTCTCACCCACCCCCCCTCTCTCCACCCACCCTCCATACCCCGAGCACCTTCCCTCCTTCCCTCACCCACCCTTCTCCCTCTCTCACCCACCCTCCTCCCTCTCTCATCCACCCTCCATACCCTGAGCACGCCCTTGGACTCAGATCAAGTGTTTTATATCCTGTGAATCCAGGCACACACGTACCCATAAGGTCTTGGTCCGTGTGAGCCTAGACATTCATACCTGTACGACCCCGAACCGTGTGAATCCGAGCACTCGTACACTCGTCAGGGATCCAATGCCTTTCTTATTTCCCTAACGCATAACACGTGAGAAGGGAGCGGACTGTATCAGGGCCTCACCACACACACACACACACACACACACACACACACTTGCACACACACACACACACACACACACACACACACACACCACACAGCCAAACACTGTTATTGCCCACGGATGTCCTTCAAACTTGACTCCACTGGGCCCACCGGACACACCTGTAGCTCTGCTCATGCATCGCTTCTGTGTGTGTGTGTGTGTGTGTGTGTGTGTGTGTGTGTGTGTGTGTGTGTGTGTGTGTGTGTGTGTGTGTGAGATCTCCATTATATCACCACCAAACACATTTGTCATCATCATCATCATCATCATCACTAACAATCACCACAAGTATTCAGACACAAGTTTATATATTCCTCTCCTAGTCTCATCTGGTTCATCATTCTCCACACACCTACACCACCTCAGGGACCCCGCTCACCGGGGGGAAAAGGGCACAGAAAAAAGTAAAATTTTCGCTAGGTTAATTAAGTTAGGAGAGGTGAAATTTCCTGTGACATTTTTTCCAAGATTCGGAACTTCAGACAGACTACAGTACATGACAGATGAACTTTGACTCTTAAGGTTTCAAGGTCGAGAGTTTAACGGGGCAGTTCGCGGTCTATGTCGAGTCATATCATGTAAACATAAACAAAACACTACAACATGATGTATGGTCAAGTCAGAGGTTATTTAGATTAATCCCTAAATCACAGTGTTTACGACGTAATAACAGCTGTCCATCAGGTGACACAGCAGCAGCTCCTGGGATGACCTTAGGTAACCGCGGCACCGCCCCGCTGTTTACAGCCTCCCACCACGCGACTGAATCATGCCTTCTGGGAAACTGCGGTGAACTACGTAAATAATGTGAGGTGAGGGAGAGACTGTTACTGCAAGATACCGACCTGCAGGCGACACGGCACAAGAGGCTGCAGGACAACAGAGAGCCTGCGACGGACCACCTTGGAGAGACGGCACGTGGGTGAGGGAGTTGAAGGGTGAACACACCAGTAGTTACTAAATCTTTTCTCTCAAGATGGTGAGATTGGAGGGTGTTCATAACTGCATTTTCAGGAAGGAAGTGTAGGTATAAGTATAGGCGGAGGTAGGGGGGAACGTAGGGTGGTTGGTGGTGACTCAGAGGCCAGCCAGACGCGTACTCGCACCACCCACTCGCGGAATGATAATGATAATCCACCCACGCCGCTAAGGTCGACTAGCCCGCTGCGTGTTAACACAGGCCTCACCCTCGACACACTCGGGGCTTAACACTTTTTTCCAGTCGTCCCAAAACAACAACCAAGACCAAGTGGAGAGTCATCCCAGGGAATGCCTCGACACGCAACCAGTACCACCCAGCCGCCTCGCCTCCCTCACCGTGCCTCTCCACCTAGGCCTCCCACCCCTGCCTCCCTCACCACCTACAAGTCATTACCACACCTGCCGCTGCCAACCAAAGAACAACACCCTCTCCCCCTCCTTGCTCGGCACTATTTTCCAATGTCCTGAGTGGAAATAACTCTCTCTCTCTCTCTCTCTCTCTCTCTCTCTCTCTCTCTCTCTCTCTCCTCAAGACGATACTACATAAACCCACAAGTTCATAAGATAAAACAGTAAACACAGAGGCCCATAAGAAGCGTCCTTTACCACGTACTGACTATCCCATAGGCCTACTTAATTATCTAACCACTATTCTGAAATTTCTTAAAAGGATCGTAAGCTGAATTTTCCTCGGAAGTGAAGATGTAACAACGTATCTAACTAAGTCATTTAAGTTACAGCACAAACTTGAAATACAAAAAATGGCTTTAATATTACACAAACTCGTTAATCAGATTCGTTCTCCCTTAAATAACAGTTAAGTTAGGTTAGGATAGGTTAAGTTGGGTTAATTTAGTTTAGGTTAAATTGGGGTGAGGTGGGTTGGGTTGCCAGGTTGCTGGGCCAGCCAGCTGGGCTGGGTTGCCAGGCTTGCTGGGCTGGGCTAGCTGGGCCAGGGCCTTATTTAGGTTAGGTTATCATATTTTTTGTGGAGACGGACCTAATATAATGGCTATATAAGATGAAGGCATACGAGTGTTGTTGTATTCATCACAGGAAAGACAGTGACCAGAATAGCCCACACGAGACCCCAAACTAAGGTATTGCCCGTTTGTGAAGCAGGACGGCGAAAATAACCTCCCCCACACACACCCAGCATTTCCTCTGTCTGTACTACCACACAAACAGACAGACAGCCAGCCACGCACACATACAGACAGATACACACACACACAGAACGTAATGGTTTTCTCAAGTATATTTAGTCGAATTCAACTTTCTTTTTGTTTTTATTTTTTACTTTAATCGTCTGCTTGAGTGACCATTTCTCAGGTTATCTTAATTACATTGTATTACCATCATCATTCAGGGTTAATTTTAGTCATACGTCAGGCAGCGACACGACAACAGCCTTCTGGTAAAACTGTCATACCCGTCAACACAAAAACTCTGAAGGCGGCAAAAAATAAATAATAAAAAAAAAAACACCGAAAAACTACTCTCCGTATTTTCCATAATATAATTTAGCACAGAAACTTTTAATAATCTGTTTTTTCAGCCAAGTTTTGTATTAGAGAAACAGCCCAGTAAAAGTCGGGAGATACACACGGACATTATTATACAATTAGTTGGCACCATAGTCGAGTGCAATCTCGATATCATCATCATCAACGACCTCCTGGGTAACGTTTATCACTTACGTAACTCTTATTTCCGCTTCCCCTTTTCCTCCCCCCCCCACCACCACTATCATCACCACCACTATCATTAACACCACCATTACCACCCTCACCACCACCAACACCACACCACATCACCAACCACCACCACCACATCATCGCCATACCACCATCACCACCACTACCACCATCACACCACCATCACCACCACACTACCACCATCGCCATTACCACCATCATCACCACCGACCACCATCATCGCCATTACCACCACCATCACCACCACCACCATCATCGCCATTACCACCATCACTTCCACCACCACCATCATCGCCATTACTACCACCATCATCACACCACCACCATCATCGCCATTACCAATCACCACCACCACCACCATCATCGCCACACCACCATCATCACCACCACCACACCATCATCGCCATTACCACCATCACCACCACTACCACCATCATCGCCATTACCACCATCACCACCACTACCACCATCATCGCCATTACCACCATCACCACCACTACCACCATCATCGCCATTACCACCATCACCACCACTACCACCACCATTGCCACTACCATCATCATCATCGCCACTACCACCACCATCACCTCACTACTACCACCATCACCTCACTACCACCATCATCGCCACTACTACTACCACCACCATCACCTCACCATCACCTCACCACCATCATCGCCATTACCACCATCACCATTGCCACCACCACCATTATCGCCACCTGACACCACCACCTCACTACTACTGTACTACCACCATCACCCCACTCACTACAACCATCACCCTCACTACCACCATCACCTCACTAATACCACCATCACCTCACTAACACCACCATCACCTCACCACCACCATCACCTCACTAATACCACCATCACCTCACCACCACCATCACCTCACCACCACCATCACCTCACTACCACACCATCACCTCACCACCACCATCACCTCACTAATACCACCATCACCTCACCACCACCATCACCTCACCACCACCATCACCTCACTACTACCACCATCACCTCCCACCACCACCATCACCTCACTACTACCACCATCACCTCACTACTATCACCATCACCTCACCACTACCACCATCACTCACCACCACCATCATCACCTCACCACCACCATCACCTCACTACACCACCATCACCATCACCTCACCACCACCATCACCTCACTACTACCACCATCACCTCACTACTACCACCCTCACCACCACTACCACCATCATCGCCATTACCACCATCACCACCACTACCACCACCATTGCCACTACCATCATCATCATCGCCACTACCACCACCATCACCTCACTACTACCACCATCACCTCACTACCACCATCATCGCCACTACTACTACCACCACCATCACCTCACCATCACCTCACCACCACCATCGTCAACTAGACCCTAATAAGCTTACAAACTGCAAACTCCCTTAACTCACACGACTAGCAAAATTTTTATGAGCATGTTATTTGATTTTACTCTCTCTCTCTCTCTCTCTCTCTCTCTCTCTCTCTCTCTCTCTCTCTCTCTCTCATCAGGCCTGCCATGTCTCTGTCAATTCTACTAATCGACAGAGTAAAACCCGCCAACGTATGTATGACTGTCAATTTGACTAGATCAAGCTTCGTTTTATTTTGTCATTCTTGATTTTCTGTTATTTTGCTGTTTCTGTTAATCTTGTGACCCCATCAAAACGTTCCTGTCTCTTCCCATACAAACGCCCCCATTAATCTCCCCCATTAATACGCTCTTCTTCCCTATACCCCATCAATACACTGCCCCACCCACCCTCTCAACACGTTGACCTCATTAAATCGCCCCCATCAACCCCCCCCAAACACACTCACTCACACACCCTCAACACGTCCCTCTTCCCCTCACACCGTCAACCCGTACTCCCTCCTCACCTTCCCTCCACCGCATCAACCACCACAATCACGGACAACCGCAGGAATTTACAGACCCGGTGGCATACTATGGAGGGAGGGAGGGGAAGTACTTACTGGTAGATGCTGGGTCAACGTAGCAACGAAGTGGGGGTAGGGAGAGTGAGTACTTGAAGAAGGAGGGAGGGAAAGTAGATACTGGCAGATATTGGGGAAGATGAACGCAGGCGGGAGGTACTTGCACAGGAGGGAAGGGAGGAAGGGAACTGCCAGACGTTGGTCAACATAACAGCAGCAGGGGGATCTACAATACTTGCAGAAGGTGGAGGAAAAAAATATGCGGTTGAAAGTAACTGACACATGGAAAAGGAACACGTAAAGCAGTAGCAAGAAAAGACAAGGAAGGAAGGATGGAAGGAAGGAAGGAAGGAAGGAAGGAAGGAAGGGCAGACGAGAAGGAAAGAAAACCTGGTCCTAGAGTGACGTGAATTGAAAGCTTAGAAGAATATACACGAGACAGGAACATTTATTAAGACACGTGGGGACAGAACAGGACTCACACAAGGAGGAAAGACCTGGGACTGTGGACATGCAGGAGGGATGTAAACCATATAAAAAGGGACACGCCACAGAAGGACACGGAACGACCATTGAGGATACAGAAGGACACGGAACAATCACTAAGGACATACATGGAGCAGAGAAACAAGAAAGACAGAGGTGGACAAGAAACACGGAGGGAGGAAGTGAGGCACACACAAGAGCCCGACAAAGTTACTAGGGTGTGAAATTGTTACGTGGGTCAGCACAAGCGTGTTGTCGTTTACGTGGTCGTCGTGTTCTGTGTGGGGTCACTACCGCACCGCCACCACCTGCCCGAGGAAGGCGCTGCAAGGGGTCACGGTACTGGTGTTGGTCTTCAGGTGACGGAAGGTGAGGGTGGTGGGTCGCCTAGATTGACTGGTCCGGTCGGGGTGAGTGAGTGGATGGATGTAAGAGTGAGTAAAAGCCTGATTACGTAAACCCACGAGTGAATAAATTTAACCGAGTGAGTGAGATTCATAAAGGTCAGTCCCCGACAGTAGTGGAAGCGGCGACAGTGACCACCTTAAATCACTACTGATACTGTACTAACTTCCCACGCCACTCCCAGAACCAAAACTCTTCCTGTCTCTGCCTCTTCTGTCCACCACTACCACCCCTAATGAGTTATTTTCTCTCCCCTCTCTTCTCCTCTTCCTGTTTCTCTTCCTCTTCACTTATTCTCCCTCTCCTCCTCCGCCTTCTCCTACTCTTCACCAATTCTCCCTTTCCTCCTCCTCCTCTTCCTTTAACCAACCTATGTTTTATTACCCATTCCCACTACCACTAACATAAAGCCACACTCACCACCACCCGTCTTTCCTTCCACCCTCAAGAGGTTATTTTCTCTCTCGTCGTCTTCTCCCCTCCATCTCCTCTCTCACTCCCCCCATCTCCACTCTCACCTCCTCCCCTTGTTAGCTCTCCTCCCAGCTCCCTCAAACACGCAGACGATACTATAGCATAAGTAATAATAAGCAGCGGGTCAGAATGTCTTCATGCCGTGCTTACAACTTCCGTGTTTCCTGTGCTATATTAACCTTCACTGCCTAGCAACATCCAACACTCATAAACGCCTTAAGACTGGCCTCATCTCTACTATACAAACACCTACCTACCTACCTATTACATAAAACACCTCAGAACTAATGAACCAATCTCAATGTAACTTTTGCAGGCTCACGGGGTAATTCTCTGGGATAAAGTGGTGTTGAATTCTGGTTTTAAAAGTGAATAAAGGACGAGGTTATGAAGGGGGGGATCAGGAGAGCTTCCCCTCCAGTGTATAAAGGAGTAAGGCATAATCAGGGCCGTAAGAGAGGCGCTGCGACAGGTTATGTGATCCACCTGGCCTCGCTGTTCAGTCCGTGATGGTATGGGGAGCTTCAAGGAGGTCCAGACAAGGAGCAGTTTTTTTTTGATGTTATAGGTACTAGGGCTGCCGGTGGGATGTGCACAGTGGGAAGAGAAACAGGGAAGGAAAGATAAAGAGGGAGGAAGGGCAGGAATCAGGGGAGGGAGGGAGGAGGGAGGAGGAGGGAGGAGGGAGGAAGGAAGGAAGAAGTCAGTGAGTGAGAAGAAGAAGTCATAGAGCCGGGTTGTGCAGGAAGGATGTTCGAAGCAGAGCGTGACTGTGTGTGGTAAGACTGGACAGTGGGAGAGCTGTAGGGTAAGACAGGGCGGTGTAGAACGGTGGGGGGTAAGGTAGGAGTGGTGTAGGGTAAGACCAGGGCGGTGTAGGGGACAGTGGGGGGTAAGGTAGGGTGGTGTGGGTAAGACAGGGGCAGGTGTAGGGAACGGTAGGGAGGTAGGGTGGTGTAGGGGTAGTGTGGAACGGTAGGGGAAGGTAGGGTGGTGTAGGGTAAGACAGGGCGGTGTAGGGAACGGTAGGGGGTAAGGTAGGGTGGTGTAGGGTAAGACAAGACGGTGTAGGGTAGGGTTGGGCAGGACAGGGAAGGTCTAGGTCACTACAGCCGGGGGTGTGCAGGGTGTCCGTCTACCTGACTTTCTCTGGGTGACCTGGAAGGGTGAAGGGGCGGACATGAAGTAGAGAAAGGAGGAGGGAGGAGTGAAGGAAGAAGGAAGAGGGCGAAGAAAAGATGGAGCAGTCATGTAATAAAGGAGGGGTCAAGTAAGGAGGAAGGGGTGATGGAAGAAGGGAGAGAGAGGGGGGGATGTGGGACGGAGAGAGGGGTAGAAAAAGTACAATAGTTGGCAACCAGAGAAGAAGAAACAAGGAGGGAGGGAGGGAGGGAGGGGAAAAGAGAAGGGGCTCCATGAATTGGAGGGGATGGGGTGGGAAGGAGTGGGGTGCCAGGTGGGGGGGGGACAGTGTGTAGACCTGGCCTGACTACTTTACCTCTTATCACAACACACTCTTACTGACCTATAAACACACTTCCTCACCCAAGCCGGTCTCTGTCTCAGCAACTTTTTTTTCGATACATTTTCTCTGAGGAAAGTTGAGATTTTCTCCCCGTAAAGCTCTCACTTGTAGAGAAAGCAATGTAAGATTAATGAATAAGACCCAAACTTTCGTGGTTATTGTTTATCAAGTGGCGTCATTAAATACCCGTGTTTATGTATATACAGTATATATAAACTACTTAATTGTATAATGCATAAATCATCGTCACCTGTTTGTTGACAAGATATCACTATGTAATGGTCAAGTCGTCCTCACAAGTGAGAACACTGAGGTACAACTTGGAAGAGGATGACGAAAGAACTTGGAGAAAATTTTACCTGTTGAGGGGCCAGTCAAGGTCACTAATATGAGGTGCCAAGGTGACCTGGGATGAGGTCAATTGGTGGGAGGTCAGGCCGTCAGGGTAGTGGTGGCAGCAGGTCGCCACACCCAAGCAAACAAGGGGTGTTGGCCAGACTCACGATAGTACTCTTCTCTACCCGTTATCAACACAAACTACAGTACTTCCGCTCTCACACACACCTCACCACAACAGCTATATTTGTCAACAGAGCACGAGAACGTTGTCGTTGTGATTATTCTTCTCTCTCTCCGTACACCACACTTGTACCTCCCACCAGCCAACACGACCACAACGATCAGTGGCTTTACCAAACACCCCACACGATAATAAAACACTCTCCAGTGTCTGGTTACGACAGCCAAGACGCTAAAATTGTTTGGTATTTTCCGTCGTCGCTGTTATAAACGTTAATAGTTTCACGAGTCTCCAGCCTAGACAATGGTGTTCATTCCTCTGTTGATAAGGAGGTTGACACTCACGCCAAGAACAACAACACAGGCCTGGGTCATGGGTGGGAGGCAGACGGATGCACGCGTGTGGACGGTGTGAGTGTGGGCGCGCGTGTGGACGGTTTGAGCAAGGGTGAACGTGTGCGTTTGTGTGTGTGCGTTTGTGTGCAGCGTGGAGAAGCGTGTGTTGTGGTGGGGAGAGTCAGTAGACCCCCCTCTGCCACACTCCGGGCCCGACGCTCGCGTGGATCAGCTGTTGAGGTGCCTCACCGTGCCACCCTACCGTCCCTCCCTCGTCCACCTTCTGCCGTCCAAGGTCTATCGTCGACGATCCCTACATGCTGTCTCACAACCTTTTATAGAGATCTACCCCTCCTTCCCTAACCCCACACTCTACCCCTACAGGGCCCAAGGACGACCACTGTCACTCCAACCGGCACTGTGTTGTTGACATCCTCACTACCGTAACAGATGACTCGCTGTTGCTGTGCATAACATTATACAGATGACAAAACGCTACTTCTAAATATCTTTCTCACTTCGTCTCCTCTCCTACAACCAAGTATTTCCGCCCTTTTTTCTCCGATGAGTTTCTATAGATAGCAACTCCTTGTTAGAGCATTAGTATATAGATGCTTCTTCCTGTCACTTATATTCTCTCTATTCATCTAATTTGCGGACTAATGAACCTGACTCGTATATTTATCTATTCCAATCTGCTGATAAATGAACTACAATGTCCTTGTTAAACAAACTAATGTACCATTTGAGGAAAGAGATTGTATCAGCGAAGTCAGAGACGAGGTTGCCGAGATACAATCAGCGGTCGGAGGGGAGGGGAGAGGGGGTAGGTGAGGGTTAGGGAGTAGAGTTGATGCCTCCTATGGGACGCTAGACTGGTAATGTATCATCCATAGATCGTAAAAAAAAATCCTGACATCCTCGACTAGCTGGTACAGTAACTAGGGTCTCTTTCTCCTCCTCCACCCATCCCACCCACCCCCTCCTGCCTAGTCTCCCTTCCTCTCTCATATTTTACTCTTTACTGATATGGGGATGAAAAAAGGGGGAGGAAAGATGGGACAGAGGAAGGTAGAGGTATAAGACAGAGATATAGAGGTGTATAGTGTATGATTTTTTAAAAGATGTATTAAAGCGTTACGTTGTTCTTCTGATACTCTTTCTTCTTCCTCCTCCTCTCCTGCCGCCACCTTAACCTCCTCCTTTCACAGGTCACCACTGCCACTCCTCCCACTTTGAAATGGTATAGAAAACTCCCACTCATTCTCCTCTTACTCTTCAGTTGACAATAGATCTTCACTCCGTCCCCTCTCACTACCTCTTCCCCCACAAACAACTCTCATTCCCTCTCCTCTCACAAGCCACTCTCATTCCCTCTCCTCCCACGAGCCAGTCCTACTTCCTCTCCTCCCACAAGCCACCCTCATTCCCTCTCCTCCCACAAGCCAGTCCTACTTCCTCTCCTCCCACAAGCCACTTTCATTCCCTCTCCTCCCACAAGCCAGTCCTACTTCCTCTCCTCCCACCAAGCCAGTCCTACTTCCTCTCCTCCCACAAGCCACCCTCATTCCCTCTCCTCCAACAAGCCAGCCATACTCCTCCTACAAGCCACTCTCATTCCCTCTCCTCCCACGAGCCAGTCTACTTCCTCTCCTCCCACAAGCCACCCTCATTCCCTCTCCTCCCACAAGCCAGCCATACTCCTCCTACAAGCCACTCTCATTCCCCTCTCCTCCCACAGAGCCAGTCCCTACTTCCTCTCCTCCCACAAGCCACCCTCATTCCCTCTCCTCCAACAAGCCACTCTCATTCCCTCTCCTCCCACAAGCCAGACATACTCCTACAAGCCCTCTCATTCCTTCTCCTCCCACAAGCCAGTCCTACTTCCTTTCCTCCCACAAGCCACCCTCATTCCCTCTCCTCCCACAAGCCAGTCCTACTTCCTCTCCTCCCACAAGCCACCCTCATTCCTCTCCCCCACAAGCCAGTCGTACTCCTCCTACAAGCCACTCTCATTCCCTCTCCTCCCACAAGCCAGTCGTACTCCTTCTACAAGCCACTCTCATTCCCTCTCCCCCACAAGTCAATCGTACTCCTTCTACAAGCCACTCTCACTCCTCCCACTCAGAGCTGACAGAACCCCCCGCCCACCCAGAGAATAACAAGAATTAGCCCAGTGAGTAAGACATTTTCATACCCTTGAGTACGATGACTTAACTGAGTAAAAAATGACTTAACCCTTTGAGTATGATGTCATAACCCTTTCAATACAGTGACCTATTCCTTCAAGTAAGATCACATTCCACCTAGAAGGATTAAGTCGTCATACCCAAGAAGTTAATCATGACTTATTCTCTAGTCACTTCTTTAAATATACTTGAAACTAAATAATAATAATGGAAAATGGAAAAAATGAGTTAAAAGACAATAAAAATGGGGAAACTAAAAATGGAAACAAATGACGATCAGGGGGAAATTGAAAATATGTAAACAAACACTATGAAATCGAGAGGGAAAAAATATATATTATAGAAACAAATTGTGGGTGAAATTGGGAAAACAAGTGATGTATTGCTCGTGAGTTGGGTGTTCCCGGCAGTGCCCCCCCCCCCTCCCCCAACACACACACACACTGACAGGTTCACTCCTATACGGTAGTTCAAGTTGGCACTCAGCCACCAATATACTGTGCTCCCTCACCTCCAACTATACTTCCTCTCCCCATACATCCACTTCTTACCTCCCATCCATCTATCTAATCACAGTAGTCCATTACTTACCTCTCCCCCCCCTCTCTTCCTACTTCCCTCATCCATCCCATTACCTCTCTCCCTCTCCCCTCCCTCATACAAAATCCCATTCCCTCACCTCATCCATTCTTCCCTTCTCACCAAGTCTCACTCTTTCTCTTCCTATTCTCTTCACCAGCCCATCACTTCACCTTCTTCCATCCCCCGTACCTACACCCACTCCTGCCACATCACCACATCCTTTTAGAGAGAGAGACACACACCCCCATTAAGGGAATATGACACCCTCCACTGTTTCACACTTCATATTTCCTTACTTGAATGTTTTAACTCCCTGAATCTAATGATACAAAAGCAAAGGTATAAAATAAATTGTGAATATTTTTTTCCTTTGTGAACATTCAGTCTTATTCTGTTTAATTACTTAACACACATTAATGGGTCAAAATAAAAAATAGGTCCTGACACCTTTATCAATGAATTTATAAACAAATACTTAAATGTGTCATACTGTACAATAATAAGAGCACCTCATCTGTGACCGAGCATAATCTTGAGATGATAACTGTGTGTCTATGAAAATCTCAAGGGAAAGCTCTCATGTAGGCTGAAGAGATATTCAGAGGTGGGTCATACCTAACATACCATGGAGGGGAGGGTCGACGCCAGATACCCTGATGATAGCAGGGAGAATATATAGCTAACGTGGTGGAAGGTGGGGGGAGGGGGAGGGTTGGGAGGGGTGATGGGGTCTTGGTGAGGATGGGGGAGGGGTGGGGTCTGGTGGTCGGATTTTGGTGATTTGAAGTTCCTTGGTGATGGAGATGTGAGGTGTGGTGGAAAGTTTAGACAAAAAATTTGAAAAAATATGGGGGGAAAAATAAGAGAAGATAAAAACAGAATAAAATATGGGGAATAAAAAGCAGATTAGTACTGTACTGTAATATAGAAGGGTTGGAAGAAGAAAGAGCACACTGTCTTGCTTCAATCTGTGGCTTGTCTGAGCCCTAAGGAATAACTCTACTGCAGAAAAAAAAAATCCCCTCAAGATAAAATGTGTTTTTCCTTAGAATAAAGAAGTTTTCTTATTCAATTTTTATCATTATTACATATGCTGACTAATTCAACAGGGAGACTGATTATTACAACCGGTAATACAAGATAATGTTGTTAATATACTGTACTGGTGTTAGCGTGTAATGCACCTTAAGGCTCCCAGCTCCCTTGGAGTTGTCAGTAGAGGGTAACAATACCCCAGCAGCCCTCATACTGGCAGCTCCAAAACAGGACAAACAAGTTTCAGCCCCACCCTACCCCGCCACCACACGCATACAACAACATGTGTACAAGGATCACATATCAACCACTTTAATAAACATATGCCAGGTACTTAAGTACAGTAAATATAAGACTGCATCTCAGGGTAACACACAAGTACCATCCACAACCGATGACATGATTAACTAACTTGCCCAAATTGTCAAAATATAAGTACTAATTTTATTTCAGATGTACAGTACAACATATCTATCTACAGTACACATTATATCATGTACTGTACTGTAAGTTCAAATCAAGTAAATCCAGGTATGACAATTCACCTTACAGTATTTATCAGAATTTATATAAGCACTGTGGTACTGTACTGTACTATATAACCTGCTCACTAACTATGGTTGCCTTTGCATTCAAATCCTGCCTCTTGCTCTATCTTAACACACACACACAAAACACAAAGTATTCAACCATCTCTGACATAATGCATATATTTACAGTCACTTACTGTCACCGCAAGCAGCAATGAGTAGGATGACACATAAACAAACACTATGTTAGACTGTAAGTCATGTCATGTTTATTGGGTGTGCCTGCCCGTATACAGAATGTAGAGTACGAAGATGGTGGAGATGAGAGGCCCAGAAGGAGGTTGGAGCCAGTGAAGGGAGTTTGTTTATGTATAATTATAATCACCTGACTCAGCCATAGCTGACCAGCCAGGGGGCCAGGCTATAAGGTGGGCATTTCAGTATAGCTAGCTACCCATATCTTAAGAGTCAACACCTACCCTGGCTTCTCTCTAGACTTTCAATACGTAAGTTTAATTAGTACTTATTGTGTACACAGGTAGACTATGTCCATTGCATCATTTATCAGTGTGACAATATAGAAATATGGAAATTGAGTACTCATTGTAAGTGTTAAGATTAGACTAATTACATAGCCATGATTGTTATATAAATATATATTGGATTTAACATTTATGTAGGAGTGCCTATGTATGACTTATTTGAAATACTAAATGAATTGTATTCAACAGGTTTGACCGAATTATAATGTTTGTGTCCAATGTCATGCGTCTAAATATCCTTTAACTGCCTGACTGGCGGTTACACTTACCTTTTTATTACTGTATTTGATATTTTCAGATTTCTTCTCCTACTATTACCCCTAAAAATTATACCATTTTCTGCTAAGTTTTACCTGCATTCTTCTCAACTTATACTGTACATAAGAAGACATTCTTTTGAACATTTACATCCACTTCTTGATTTTACTCAGACAGCTAATTTATTCCATTATTTTAAATGGCTTGTTTCAATATTTTTTCTCTCTCCCCCCTCAGTGTTTTCTTGAATGGTCAAGAGATGGGATCAATGCAATCCTGCTAAAAGTCTGGCCTTCAAACTGAACTAGTAACCATTTCATAATATTACTCTTAGGAGTCCAGGATCCAGTTTCTCAAAGGCTTGTATATTTAAGTTCCATGTTCTGAGAGATGTCAAGATACAGTCAGCTGGCTCAGTTAAGCCATGAAACTAATCTGGTAGTCAAAATAGCATAAAAACTGCCCTGATACTGTATCTTTCAATATCTAACTTCATTTAAAAAAACAAAAAAAAACACAGAATTTGAGTCCTGCATAATAAACTTTCTTGTGTACAGTATCAGCAACAATACTACACAAGACACTGAAGTTAACAGAGTACTGTACTCACGTATTGTCAGGCATGCCGGAGCTGATGCATTCAGCCAACAGGTCTTCACTCTCAGAGTCAGAGTGAGTACTTGACCTGTTTTGGGAGTGTTCTCGCGACCTGTCTTGTCTAGGCTCTTCTGAACTCTCTCGCCCACCTACAATTTGATCTCCTTCCCGAGCAGACACACTTAGATCCCCATGTTCCTGTGGGAAAGGAGGACATCGAACTTTAGAATTTGAATTTGAATAACAATTTGATTATTCAATAAATAAAACAGTAAATGAAATTCATTTAAGTATCATGAACCCGAGATAATTTGAGTAGTAATAATATTGCATGAAAGGAATAATGTTAGAAGAATGCCAGAACATTATACTGTAACAGGAAATCAATTGTAAACCATATCCTATACTATAGACGGTTATCACACAGTTCAACACATTTCCCGTACCGGTCCATGGAGTCTTGGAATGTTGGTCAATGGCCGTCCCCTCTGGGAGCCACGAGAGGCAGCGCGGGATGCCTCACTACCTGTCGTTTCACTGCTGTCTTTGCCATCACCTCGAAGTCGGTCCTTTGAAGGATGAGAAGTGCATACCTGTTTGTCAAGGTGAGCGTACATGTCAGATGAATTACACATAAACATTATAATTACGGTGCCCACCATGATGGCTACAATTACTATTATTAAACTAAATAATTATCAACAGATATAAAGCCATAGTTCTCCCCGCAGTACAGGTGGCTCAAACATACAAACAATAATATTAAGTAACTTTGACTACAATGAAGGAATTAAAAAGAATTACATGAATTGAAAATGATACAATAAAGATGAACAGGCAAGAAATGATCATGAAACATAGGAACATGGGTGAAAATTTTCTCTAATTACTTGGTCATGCAGAGTTTGGCAAAACAATTAGGAGAGTATAGGTGATACATTCTGCTCCTACATAAGAGATCCACTGAGTCAATACTGTGACTGAATATTTGATAAAGGACTGAATACAGGCTACCTATAATGATGGTATCAAATATTATACAGGGTTCCAAAATAAGACATGAATTACAAGACTCATAAAATTTGGATGATGACCCGAGTTAATAATATTGCTGCAAAATATATATTTGTTGGTGTAGAGTAATTTAAGATATTATTGTGTAAAGCAAACATTTTAAGAGTATTACCTGTTGCCTTGGTAGTTTGGGAACCCTGATTACACATCCACTCAAACTTCATTTATCTAGTATATAACTGAAGGAAATTAGTGGTACAGTTACTACGAGCAAAACACTCCTCATGCCCTTCATGCAATTGAAAAAATTAAGTACAGTAAATCTAAGCAGATGTTATCAGAAAGATGTTCCACTTTTCACCTTCTTTCTTCAACTGCTAGTTAGATTAGGTTAGGTTAAGTCAAGTTAGGATTCTTTGGCCATATCCACAATTACACAGGTTCATCAGGGATCCGTCACACAGGAACTTCGACAAAATCTGTCATTTTTTTTCTATGTATTTTCTTTCTTCCTTACCTTTACTTTTATTTTGTAAAAATGTGGTTACCTGTACAGATAAAATGGCCTCTAATCTTTTTCCAATCATAACTACTGTACCATTAACTACATTGCAAGCAGTTAATGATGTTTTCAGTTTTGCTATAAGAAACTAGAGTAATTATCTATATAACATGCTTGAAACATCTGCCCCATACACTTCTACTTTATCAATCAATACGCCATTCTACACACAACACAGTCAAAGGTGTGACATCATACACTACATGAAGTGAAAAGATGCATCAGATAGACAATGAATAGTTGTGTACATGCTTGGTAGTGGCTTCTGTTGAAAGACATTCTTGTTAGACCAAAGAAAGTGAGCAGTGTTAAGACGAAGCTATTGAACCATAAGGGTTTAAGTGATATACTGTATCTACAAAATATCACACAAGTCATGTCGAGAAGTGAGATAATGAAGGTAAGACTAGCATTAATTGGGTGCTGAGATAAGCAATATAGTTAAATACTAACCGTGGGTATGCCATCATCCAGGATGGGTAGGTCATCATCAATTGTAAGTGATGATAAGGAAGTGGCTCGGGAGAACTCAACTGGAGTGCCTTCCTCTACCCATGCTCTGGGGGCCTCGCTAAACACTCCCGTACTTGTTCTTGGGCCTGTCAGTTCATAAAAATCAACAGTAAGAGCAATACCGTCTAAAAGTGGAAACAAATTTGTCTCTTAAATTTTTCTGATAAAAAAATGTTGCACACTTATAATACTTTAGCAGCTAATGGAACCACCTCAGAAACTATATACAGTACTGTACAGTACTTCTACAGTATGTTCTGTGACTCAGATCCTTTTCTCTAGTCCTATACACACTGTCTGCCACATAATCTACAATGTTTTAAAAATCCTCTCAAAGAACTATTTTCCACCACTTAACTTTTCATTGTTTCCCCTTATGTCTACAGTTTTCTCTTTCTTTCCCTATTTCTAAAATTTCCACATATTTCTGTATAACTCATAATAGCATCATATCAACACAACTTCAGATTTCTCCAACAAATCATCTTGGGAAATGTTGTAGGATTTTCAATAGCAGCATTAGTATCTTAAATATTCAGTGAAGATTTTTCATAGATTATCCCATTATGGTCTCAGGAAGAGGCTTTTATTATGGGAAGTTGTTTTTTAATAAAAGTATTTAAAACTAAAATTACAACTTCTTCAAAAATTTCCCTTATCTGTGTTGCTGAAGCTTATTCTCCACCAGTTTGCCTGGTCTTGTATCACTCCCTCTGTACAGAATATAATACTTATCAGTCCTGAGAACTAACCCTGGGTTGGTGGTGTTTTGAAAGGCTGTGATGGAGGTCTCGACCTCTTGGGACTTGGTGGTACAGTGTGGTTGGGAGAATCTGGAAGGTCACTTGGGGATATTGCACCACTAGTAAACCGGCTGTTGAAAAGAAGAAATAAATTATGGTAATACACAGTACAGTATAATTAAAGAAGATAATGCTTTGGTTCTCTACTGCCCAACAAGCCAGCATTACCTCTCACAGATGTGGCTTTCCTTAAAAATCCAGCAGCTCCATATTCTATCACTCAGAAACACTAACTGCTATGTCCTTTATTATCTCAGGTCATGAATTTAATCCCTGCATGTGTCCTAGTCCACAAAATAAGGACATCCAGGTTCTTTTCACTCAATCTTTCAATCACTCTCTCATCACTACAATTACATTTATGTGCATTAAAAGTTATTTTTTTCTTTTCAGTAATTACTACAAAAAGAATGAAACACTCGCCCTAAGTCCAGGAGCTTAAAATTTTAAGAATACTGTATGTACAGTCGTCCACAAAAATCCTGTCGCCTCTCCTGCTGCTCCACAAAACCTGAGATTTAGACTCGTAGACACTGATGTGGTATTCTGTCCATAAATATTTCGGATTCATGGGTCTGAGGCTCTGGGTTCGTGGTTCACGAGGAGAGGTGACTGCATCTGTACACATTTTATATTTTTAGGATTTTTCAAATGTTATCTGCCATCAAATCTATCAATAAATTCACACCATATACTGTACTGTACAGTACCTGAAGTCCGAGACAACAGAGCTGCGGTCATCATGGATGGACTGAACCTCAAAGCTGCTGAGGGAGGAGACGGAGGTGGCCCGGGAGAACATGAGTGGTGTCTCCTCATAGTGCACACTCTTGCCTGTGTGAGGAAAACAGTTGTTGAATAATTGTTTATGACTACAGTATAAATTTTTATAAAAAAAAATGACTCCTAGATACAATACATATTAAGGAGAAAGTTAACGAAAGTACAGTACATGCAAAGGACCACAGATAAAATACTGTACCTGTTAAAGAGAAATTTAATGACAGTACAGTATGTGAAAATTATGAAATGTAATAAATGAAAAAAGAAATAACACCCTAATATTAATTTAAAATATTGTACAGTATTGCAATATGTATACAGGTACTCAATATTATCTTCAATAGGATAATTATCATATACCTGTATGTTGAGTCTACAGTGAATAACTTAACAGTTTCTAAACCACTAAAAAGAAGATTGGCGATAAATTTTGTTATATTAAAATACCTGTACATTTCCTGTTGAATGTAGCATATATTCTATACATTGGTAACTCATAGAAATTACAATTCAAAATTTCCAAACAAATATTGTGTAACAATAATGTGACAATTGTCAATAATAACTACTACAGTATTAACACATCAGAAAAAGTTTCAAATTATAATGAATTATTTTGGAGAACAAACAAGGAGTTCAAATAACAAACATGAAATCTGAATACAGTACTGTACTGGGAAAGGCAAAGTAAAGGATATACTGTATGTTAAGTTATGTAAAAAATTATCTGATTTACTGTATATTCAGTAGAATACTTTGTAAGACAATATTACTCGCACTCCTACACATACACACACATATACAGATGTAAATATATACAATATAGTATGAGTAACAGCAATACCCCTGACGTACGATACACCACTCCCAACATTTCTCACCTTCCGGTCTCTCTAACTGTTGGGATGAAGGTGTGTGACTTCCGTCTCTGTTAGCATCCTCGATTTCCTCTCCTCGGACTTCCTCCTGTCTGTTCTTCTTCTCCTCACTGCTAATAACCTCTGGCTTGTGCTCTCCATCTTCTGACAGCTCTCCCATAAGGCCATCTCTAGTGGGTGTGAAAATCATTAGTGTTAGTTCAGAATCATGAAATTTAAAGAGAAATAAATAAAACTGTACAATGTAATGGAAACAATTTCAAACGAGTGTCAAACAGCACGATAAAATCTTCTGATACTGAAAAAAATTATATCGGAAATTTATATATCAAATACATTTGTTTCCAATGAAATGAAGACCTGAACATTAAATTTACAAGAAAATATGAGGTGTTTAGAATAGAAAGGTTATATCAACCAGATTACTCAATTTCCCATTTTCTATGCCAGCCCATGGCCCCAGCCTTCCTCTATCAGATAATGATGTTAGGCAATGTGGATATGCCTCCAGCATGGTACAATCCCAAAATAGAAACATGGGCAGAATACATGCAGTACAGCTTGACAATTGAGCTGAGTTGAGATATTCAGACATAATCCTTTGCTATTCTATAGGCCTCCTATACTGTAGTGCATTACAGTAACTATACAAGACAACAATAGAAAAAAGAAAAAATACTGTTTTCAATCTTACCTATCATTATTAGCATTGATTTCACCACTTGTTAATGAAGAAACAGATGAGAATCTTGAGAGGGAAACAGGCGTTCCTTCAACACAGTATGTGATGGGTTTGTCTGGTGTCATAATGCCTGAACTAAGACCACTCTTGACAGGGAGGCCGGTGTGGGAGGGCAGAGGCTCCAGGGTGTCACGAGCATCATCTGAATCCTCCACACTTTCAAGGATCTCATCTTTACTCTCCTTTTCTTTCTTTTTCTTGAGAATGATTATTTACACATCAGTAAAAAATACATCAACACTTTTTTAGCAGTTTTTAACTACAACAGAGTATCATATTTCATTCATATCTCATAAAATAATAGTTTAAGGTATTTTAAACAAGGGCTAATTCTATCTTAGTGATCACAGATTTGACAAGTAGCTCACCTCCACAGTAGTGGGCGCTGATGATCCTTCTCTTTCTATCTCCTTAATGGCTGGCTCCCGAAGGTCTGTCATAGAAGTAGCAGTGGAGAAGTTGTATGGTGTCTCATATGGCGTACCTTCAGTGTAATAGGTCTTGAGAGAGTCATCATGGATTGAGGGTTCAAAGAACTGGGAAGAGGGTTCTTGGGGAGGTTTGGGAGGACGCCGGTACAAGGCAGCTTCATCACTATCACGTTCTTCTGAGTACCTGTGAAGGTGCGACCTTTAGTAGTCAAGGCCTAATTAGCATGTCCACAAATTCAATGATAATTTACAATAGTAAAAAAAAATAATAATATACAACTCTCTAAAAAGCTAAATTCTTATGGTTTGAGCAGTAAGATAATTAATTTATTCACCAATCAAAATGTTTCTGAAGATTTTATGACTGAAATGAGGAAATCTTGTCTAGTATAGCACATGTACAGTAAGTGATGGAATCTTACACAACTAAATACAGGCACTGTACTGTATAATGTTATGCCATCATCATTCATATTAGCACTAAATAATTAAATAATATCAACATTAAAAAAATCATCTTGAAAAAGCAAAACTAAATATAAAAACCAGTACAAAAAATTCAGCAAAATAAAAACTTCTAAGATAAAAAAAATAAGATTTTCTTTTACCAAAATTATTCTAAAGGGATATAAAATAATGGTAACCCTTTAGCAAAGGTAGAAACTGGGCATCTTTATGTTACCAGTATGAGAGATTAAGTAAGTATTTCCTGAGAAAATCTTGTAACACTTCTAGTTAATGACAGCCACATTTATAGTCTCTGTGCTAGTATCATATTCTGTACTAAATTTTTTTCCTGTAAAAGAATGACTAAACACAGAGAAAAAATAAAAGGCTTTGTTCTGTTGAAAAATACCCATTTCACAGAGAAGTTCTCTGTGCCTTCTTAAAGAACTTCACAATCCTTATTCCTCCCTTCAAATATTTTTACTACATGAACAGCATACCACTTTTTTTAATAATTTCTATACATTAATAACTGAAAGGTTTATTGATATGCAAAGGCAGTCAGGAAATATATACTGTACTGTAGCTATAACTTATACATGAAATTACAAATTACATATACAGTACAGTATTTCACTTTAATGTTATACAATAAATGGTTTCTTTTTCTCATATATGAACATGAATAAGAGCACATGAACTTAATTGGCCATGAATTAAGCCAAAAGCAGCCTAAAACCTTCAGCAGTGATGCTATACTCAGCAGTACACATTTTTAGGTTTACAGTATACCATCTAGCACATGGCAGAAAAAAAGCTGAATCTAAGATTATCAGCAGATGACAGTACTATACTGAATTACAAACCACTCATAGTCATCATTTTGCCCAAAATACTCCAGAGATCTGTTGTTGTCTCTGCCTTGTACCGGTGCCTCATACAGCTACTGATTAGCTTCAGGTAACTCCACCAGAACCAGAGACTGACCCAATACCAAACTGTTCCAGGATCATTAATAGGAGACTGGTGATAAACTACAAAAAACATTCTATATATAGTTTCTAATACAGTATTAGAATTTATATATCAGTACTGAATTATCAATGTTCTCCTTCCCTGCAGTATACAGTATAGTAACGCAATAGTAACGCAATTCAAAAAAATTGGTAGAAAATATTCAAAATAGTGCAAAAAAAATTAACTAAAGAAATGAGCAGCACCAATGAAAACTCATAAAACTGCTTGGATAAAAACACTAAGTTTTAAAATTTAAATCCTGACATACCTTAGACTGAAGTTGGTGGGTTGGTCAAGGTCCGTTTCTGTGTAACCGGTGAAGGTCTCAGGATCTCTCTCAGTTTCAGCGAGTGGCTCTGTTTTTCTTGGTTCTCGTCTCTCTACCACAAAGTTGTCAATCTGTGGGACAGGTCTCTCCGTGCTCTGGGTCATGTTGGCCATTGATTCATTTGTTGGGGTTTTCAATGTTGTTCCTGCACCACACTTTAGGCTGTAATTCAGTGGCTCTTCCTGGGCATCATTTTCAATGTCTACCTCAGCCAGGTTGCGACTATAGTTTACATATTTGCTATAATAATTATAGTGAGCTTCATTGAGAGGCTGTTGTTGCTGTTGTTTACCACTGGCAAAGTTCCTTCCAGCTGCACTTCTCTCATCTTCACTCGTGTTTGATGGTCGTCTACGAGGGCTAAAAGGTGGTTGTGGACCCGAGCTGTGAAAGGCTCCATTACGACTACCATTAGCAGTAGAAGCACTGAGGGCATCAGCAAAAGGTACAGCTTCACCGGGTTGACGATTAAACACGTCTTTCATATTCCGGACACGTGATGCAAATATTTCATCGGCACTTCCATTAAACTCCTTGGATTCTAAGTGTCTCTGCAGTTCATCTTGACTCATGTGGGCAATATCTGGTACACAGTGTGATGGAGGAGCCATAGACCTAAGTGATAAATCCAGAGGCCTGCCATTTTCCCCAATGCCTTCACGACCATTCTGATGATGTCGCATTAATAACTGCCTCATTCGGTCATGTGAGTTATCAGAGTGAGTTGAAGATATAGAGTCTCTACTCTCAGATCTTAAGACATTGTTATACTGTGCTCCTAGAGAGTGGAACATGGGTCTGGTGCCTGGGTAGTACTGTGTGGCATCTCCTGGTTGGCCATAAAAATGAGGGTCAGTACCTTGAGGATGAGTTGGTGAGGAACGTGGTGAAGTTTCTATGTTATCACAAGTCTCAGAGAGTGATGGATCTAATTCCTGTTCAAGGGCTTTCTGTTTACGAGCTTGTAAGGAGGGCAGACCCATGCCGTGCCGAGGGTCTGTCAGAGACATTCCCTCTGGCCTTGCTTGTAACAAGTTTTTCAGAGCAGCACTTGACCCCATGGATATCATTTTGTGTTTTGAGTTAATTAGTGATCGTAACATTGGAACAGCACCCAACTCCCATAACATACGCTGATCTTGACTGCACCTTGCGGAGAGGTTCCACAGAGTTCCACATGCATTGCTTACTACTGTCAGACTTGGTGAGCGTAGCTGACCCAACAGTGTGTTTAATGTACTATGTTCCCGCAGTACCTGCCTGCAGAGGGAAAAGAAATCAATATCACTATGCAATTATTGTTATATTGTATTCTACAAATATCATCTTAACTGTAAAGCATCACTCCTCAACTTACATAGCTGTGAACCCATGGATGAGTGATCACCTTACATATTTCTATTATTTCACAAGTGCTTTCCTCCCTTACCTTAATGATATTTACTTTCTTCTTATACAATATTCACTTCACATGATCAAACTACTCAAGGTTGACAACCCCTTATCCGAAATTCCGAAAACCGAAAACCTCTGAAAACCGAATTTTTTTTTGTGGAGCAATTTTTTATTTTATTTTTTTTTAAACAGGGATTAGCCCACCTGGCCACAGGTCACTGACCCACATCAGGGCCTGGGGGACAAAAATGTAATACAGTAATAATTATAATAATAATAGTAATAGTAATTATAATAATAATAATAATAATTATTCATAGTAAATAAAATTTATAATAAAAAATACAAAAAAATAAAATAAAAATGATAATAATAATAATAATCATAAAATAATAATAATAATATTAATAATAATAATAATAATAATAATAATAATAATAATAATAAAAATAACAACAACAATATTGTAGTAATAAAAAAAAAATAATAATAAAAAAATACAAGAATGAAAAAATATCAAAAGTGAAAAACATGACCTAGAATTAATATTATTATTGCTATTATAATTATATTTTAGCCCCCCCAGGCCCCAATATGGGTCAGTGATCTGTGCCCGGGTGGGCTGATCCCTGTAATAATAATAATAATAATAATAATAATAATAATAATAATAATAATAATAATAATAATAAAAAACCTCACCTAACCATTCTGAAATCCGAAAAGCATCTGGCCCCAAGGATTTTGGATAAGAAATTGTCAACCTGAGTACTGACTGTCTTGTGGTCTGTCTTTTTGTACTTCAATAAAGTATTTTAATTCATCTCCATTATCATTATTATATTACAACTTACAGTACAGTAGTTAAAACCTGAGAGAAACACTCAAATTTTTTTTTTAAATCTGTTATTGACGATAAAATTAGAAACTAATACTGTACTTACCTAAGATCTTCTCTGACAGCAATATGACTAGAAATGTTCCTGAGTATTCCACCTCCATTCTCAACAATGGCCAGGGTTTTTGACTGGGACTTGTAGGTGAGCGTACTGCAGATAAATGCCAAGGCTCCATCCACAGCACAAATTTCGGCCTGCAAGGCAAAACCTTCCTTCTATTACATGTGGTTGAAGAAATTTGATAATAATTGGCCCTACCTGCCAAGTGAACAATTTTGTTTTCTTATTGGCATTTCTTTATTTTCATTATTAACTGATTTATTTCTTAACAATAAACTATTGCAGCAGAGAGTTCATGAACAATTAGTCTATATACAGCACAACATAATAGCCAGACTTTTATAATACATTTTAGAACCAATATTTCATTAAGCATGATTAAAGTACAAAAAACGCACCTTGTTAATACTGCAGTGGGCCGACAGATTCCACACGGCAGACAAAATAACCTTGAGTGTGGATTCTTTACGGGCAGAGAGGGCGGCCTGCATGAGGATAGCCACTGCTCCTACATCCCTTAAGCTCGCCTTACTAGCTCCATCTGCTCTCCAAGACAGGTTTCGCAGCACACTCGCAGTTACCTATAGAGAAGAATACAACATACAACATGAACATCATCACTCTTCCTCACTGCATTTATTAGGGTTGATAACTTTAAGAATAACAATATTAAGTACCAATGTTATGTATATACAGCACAGTAAAGATAAATTGATGCTGTATGCAGAGATGACTGAAAGAATGTACAGGTATTTATGACTACATCTGAGGAGAGCAAGGAAAGATATACTGTAGAGCAGAGGTTGGGGAACAGGGGTAAATTACCCCAAATGGGGTAAATTTAAAAATTTTGGGGGTAATGCATGCGGTATGAGAGACATATATATACCATATCCAACAATTTTAGGAGCAAATTGGCTTGTTTTTGTTTACTGTACTAGAGTACTTTGAAGTCTGGGGGTAATTTCATTTTATTCAAAAAAATTTATGGGTAATACCCAAAAAAGTTCCCCGACCCTTGCTGTAGAGGAAAGACCAAAATATTATGGTGGCCAGAGAAGATAAAGTTTTATGAGTGGAGAAAGCTGCAGAAATATGCCAGCACTGTGGTGTATGAAAAATGCTTTTTAGAGTACTGTACCTGTATACCCTGCAAGAGTATCAGAAAATGTTGTAGAATATGATGTAATACTATGTTATCTTGTTACAAAAACTAATTCAAATTTATGTTCAAGTTACAACAAATTCATAATACAGCTGTTCCCTGACTTAAGACGGGGTTAGGGACTGACATCCAGGTCGTAAGTCGAAATGGTTGTAAGTCGGAAATGCTTAAATAATACATAGAAAATCTGAAATGGGAGTCTCTTTTTCTTCTCAGCACCACAAAACACTCACTTTTAAGCTTGCCAGCCATTTTAAAGTGAATTACAGATGAAAATTTTGTCTGTGTATCTGACTTTGGGACTCAAAAATACGTAATTTGACCAAATTTTGGTACGATTGTGGCAGGTCGTAAGTACGGGAGGACGTAAGTCGAGTAGGTCGTAAGTCGGGGAGGAGCTGCTGGGTAAATTTTAAGTTTTGGTCATCCCTGTACTTAGACATGTGGAAATCACTAGTTTTGAGTTCTACCCCCCCCCCCCTTTTACCGGTGTATGTTAAGCTAACCTTGTAACTCATCATACCCTGTATTTTCTGATGAGATAAAAACAAAATTTGCAACAGAAATCCTGCAGAGATAATGTGTCTTATTGCTTAAAGTACTTAATCCCATAGTTAGAATCTTAATCTTAAGCCATTTTAAAGTGAATTACAAACGAAAATTTTGTCAGTACACAGTGCAATCACTGATGTTGGGACTCGAAAATACGTAATTTGACAACATTTTGGTACGACTGAGGCGGTCGTATGTCTGGGTGGTCGTAAGTCGAGTAGGTCGTAAGTCGGGGAGGAGCTGTACTGTAGTGAGATATTGAAACCTATCCCGATTAAAAATATGATGTACTGTACTGTTGTTCTATATTAAACACAACTTGGGTGTTACGATAGAGTTTCAACAAATTTATTAGCAGATTTACATTATCAAGGAATTTGGATCCAAGGAATACAAACAACAAAGTACCTGTCTTAGATCTTCACTAGGAGAATGGAGCTGTGATACAAGAGCCCTCATGAAGGACCGGAAGGAGCACAGAAGAGCCTTGTTGGTACCATCCCCGAATGTTAGGTTGGTCAGAGCCATGCCTGCGTATCTGAAAATTATAAGTGTTATTTTAGTTTCCACATACTAAGAGATACCATGAATCATTTAATGTTATACAGGTATTCGTAATACAAATGAAGATAATATACTGTACTATAAACTGTCTCATCTTGTGATCATTCCTTGAGGCCCTAAAAGGTAGTACAGGTTGTACCTCTCTAGTCCGGCATTCTGTGGTCCGGAACGATTTTAGTTTGTCCAATAGGTATATAGGCAGCTTTTTTTTTTTTTTTCTACTTATCTGAATTATTATTATTATTACAAGAGTATTAAATTTTTGCCCCTCAGGCCCCAATGTGGGTCAGTGACCTATGCCCGGGTGGGCTAATCCCCATAAAAAACAACAACAAAGCCGCGGGAAATTAAGGTTTGTTTACATCCGGCAGTTCGGCTGCTCTCTCTCTCTCTGCTTGTCTATACAGAGTACAACATTTAACCCTTCAATATATATGAGCAGTAAATAAGTGTTGCTTTCATATTCTTATGTAGAGTAATGACGATATGTTTTCACATGTGTGCACTTACATACGCGCAGTCTCACTTTTTTTTTACCATTAATGGTTAGCTACTTATATTGTTCCATTTATTAACATTAAATAACATTACAGGTACTTCAAACAACCATATTAATTTTTTTACATTAATTTTACTACAGCTACAATCAGGGTCTTATTTTCTTCAGTTTTATATGTAGAACCAATCAGTCACTGGTTTTGTAAGCATTAACGAAAACAATGCCGGCAGCCGTCGTGTCTCATCGTGTGTTTTAATATTCCACATATTATTAATAAATTGTAGTATTGTTAATTTTGCACACACAAACATTAATTCAATAAAAACAAATTCAGAAACATTAATTAAAATATATATGAACAGTAAGTAAGTGTTGCTTTCATATTCTTATGTAAAGTAATGATGATATGTTTTCACGTGTGCGCACTTACAAACGCGATCTCTTTTTTCTTTACCATTATCGTTAGCTACTTCTATTGTTCCATTTATTAACATTAAATAACGTTACTTAAAACAACCATATTAATTTTACTACAGCTACAACCAAGGTCTTATTTTCTTCAGTTTTATATGTAGAACCAGTTAGTCACTGGTTTTGTAATCAACGAAAACAATGCCGTGTCATATCCTCGTGTGTTTTAATATTCTACGTATTATTAATGAATTGTATTGCTCATTTTGCACACATAAACATTAATTCAATAAAAAAGACATTCAGTAATAAACAACAATGAATCTTTTGTACATAAGAGAAATGATGCTGTTTACACGATTATGCATGTCGTCTGCACATTGGCGGGCCGTTCAAACCCGTCAAAATTCAAGTTTCCGCCGTCAAAATTTTTATTTATTTATTTTTTGTGTGTGTTCCAATAAAATACGTTGAATTAAAAACTCGTGAAATTTGAGAAGCCACTATATGACATTTAACCCTTCAATATGTCTTCAAAGAGACCATGATGCAGAGAAAGTGGTGCTAGTGCTTCCAAGCATAATTCACTATCTATCCAGGAAAAGGGTGAATTTCCATGGTCCGGCAATTTCCATGGTCCGGCACCCGTCAGGTCCCGAGGTTGCCGGACTAGAGAGGTACAACCTGTATAAGAGTATTGAAAGGAAGATAACAGGAAACAGAATCCTAAAATGATGATACTGTACAGAATTCAAATAGAACTAAGGTAAAGATATTTTTATACTACAATGTTACTAAAAGGAGCGGGCAAACCTGAGAGGTGTTCAATGGGCAGTTAGAGAAAAGCAGCAAGAATGTAAAAAAAAAGGGGGGAGGGAGGGGAGACTCATCATCTTTCACTGTTTCCATTTCTAATTTCTCTTCTTACTGTTTCCCCAAACTCTCTTGGCTCCTGGAAGGCTGGTATCCTTCTTTAGTTACACAAGACCCACCACAAAGGCATTTTTCTTCAGACAACCAAGGAAGAGTCCAAATACATTTCATTCAAACACTGAATTGAACCCTTTTAATAACTCCTGTTGTCATATCAACACCTAAACTTAATACGACTACAAACCTTCTTAAAGTTATGCAGTACTGATCAGATGTGGTGGAACCGTGACCATCATGATCTCGCCTGATCAGTTCTGCTATGGCGTGAAGACCACCCAGGGAACACATAGCATGACGGTGATCCTCATCAAATGAAAGTTTCATGAGGGCAGCCATTGCTGGACAGGGATGGCGATCCATGTCATCCTCTAATAGTGGCCCACGACCAGCACTTGTCCGCTCCAACCGCTCATAAAGGTAGTCCGAGTAGTCACGAATTTGTTCTAGTAATCTCAATACTCTGAAACATCAAAACAACCAAGAATCCAGTAAGGTTATTCAGAAAAAATCATAAAACAAAATATACACTGTCATAGATACCATAAAAAAGATAAATACTCATGATTGTTCATTGTTTTGTGCATTCAACAGGAAATGAAAAACCCATCACAGCAAAATTAAGACATCCTTTTTTCTTAATACAAATGTTTGCATTATAAATTATACCTGGCTTCTCTCCGTCCTCGTTTATCATCCGGGTGGGAGTGGACAATGTTGTGGAGAGCTTGTGCAGCTCTGAGCCGAGTTTCTCTAGTGGGTGCAACATCTCCGTCACCCCCATGAAGAAGCTGTGGGTAAATCAATACAGTACTGTGTAATTAAGCTCGGAAAATTTTTACTGGAATCTTCTCTCAAATTCTACTGTTATCAATATAGATTTTAAGGTCATATTAGGGTTTAATCTTTAAGAACTGCCAATACTGAAAAGTCTAATGACAGAAATACCTGTATCATACTAAATAAATGTTTTGGTGTAAACTGAATATTACTCAATAGTATAGCAGAATATTACTAATGGCATCACATAAAAAAGGGGCTATATCAAACAATCATCTAGTTGCCTGAAATGTAAAAACACAACAGAGTCAAAAATCATGAAAATACCTGTATAAGTAAGGGCAGACAGCCAGATTGTCTCATGGCTACACAAGAGTCAGGAGACGAGGACATAGCCAGAAGTGTGCGGCTCATGTCGTCACGATCACCCGAGGAAAACATGGAAAGAAGACCATAGACCATCTCCACCTGCCAGTAATGCAATGATCAGAGACATGCAAGAACAAAGCAACGTCCGGATAACTGTCAGCCAAAAGTTGCAAGGCATTTCCAAGACCTTTTAAAACAGGCAATTCTGTGCAGTCTTTTTTACTTCAGAAACCTAAACATACATAAATCAGATGCAAGTACAGTACAATATAATACATTAATGAAAATTTTGGGAACTGATAATGATTCAATGCAGATGTATAATTAAAAAAAAGAATGGAACACATCATTCTCATTTCAAGATTTAAATAACTCTTGCAATGCTGTTAGTCTCCACATGCAAAAAAATACAAACATTATTCTAATTTTGTCCTTTTCAAAATCTCAACCTTTGTCTTGTAAGAAATTAAGTAAAAATATTTAATAATAATATGGACAATATAGAGGTTTGTTCATCTTAAAACAATGAGGTCATTGTAAACAGTGAAGTTAAGGTTCAGTATTAATGTCATGTAATTTCTATCATTATGTTTCTATCCTTCCAGCTGGTAAAAACAAAACATGTAACTAATCATATCCTGGCTATAGTGCATCACACAAACATATCTTCATCACTCAAGTAAACCCATTCCTGTTATATCCCAGGGCAGCCAGAGCCATGAACATGACGATCTTTCTTTCTATATTCCGTCATTCACTCTAACTTCTATACTGGCCATGACAACAAAATATACAATGGTTCTGAGTACATGTACAGTGATCCCTCGGTTAACGAGCGCCTCGGTTAACAAGATTTTGGTTAACGATTTACCTTCCATAAGATTCTTAACTTCGGTTAACGAGCAATTCCTCGATTAACAAGTTTTTAACGAGAGACCCTCCACATGTTTTCGCTTGCATTTGGCGGTCCACCAGCTGTAGTATTAGTCCGCCAATACAGTAATCGGTTCTAGGGCTTAAATTCCTTACTATTTTAGTAAATATTAAGAAGTTTATACTATTCAATAATTCTAAAGTTTAATATTAAATTTTTTAGCCATTTTAACAATTACCGAACATAATTGAAGTACAGGAAACTAGTTTTATGCACGCCAAACAGCCTGTCAACACACCAAACAGGCGTCAGTCTCTGTGTCTTTTCAGTGGAGGTAACATCTTGCTTGAGACTCTCTTCAACTAAACGCTTTTTTTCTGTATTTCCAAGCAAGTTATTGGTCAATTTGAAATTTATTTTACATATTGACAACATATAATGCAGTGCAGTGTTGATTTAAAGAAAATAATCTTGAATTATACCAAGAGAACTAAAATTTTATGGGTGAAATGGCGCCATGGGGTGACTTCTCTTCCACCCCAATGCCTTCTCTTCTCCCTTCTCCTCCACCCCATTCTAATTCCCATCATCATCATCATCATCATCATCATCATCCAGGAGCCTTCTACATACACACCTCAAAGTAAGTGTACTTTAGTACCTTTTTTGTTGATTTTAGGCAATTTTTGGTGAGCTGGAACCAAATACCCAAAAACCCATTGAAACAATGGTTTCGGTTAACGAGTTTTTCGGTTAACGAGCAACCTTCTGGAACGAATTGTGCTCGTTAACCAAGGGACCACTGTACAGTATTGGTAACAAGAATGAATATTACTGAAAACATATCTACCTGAGGCATGTAAGCAATTGGATGTTCATCTTTTTATAACATTTTCTCTAATGCATATGTAATATCAACATATGAAAATGAATTGTAATTATCATAATCTATATGGAAAGCCAATTGCAGATAACAATTCAAATGTACAATTACAAAAAAAATTATGCTCAGAAGGGAAGGTTTTCTGCACTGAACCATTGATCTTACAGTCTCCCCTAAACTGCTCTGTGGAGGAACATTTCACTGGATGCATCTGTCTCAGTAGTGTATACAGTACTAAATCATGATGTAGAGAAATCTGTACTTTCATCTCAGGGCTTTTAACTTCAACTAAATATGTAAAGTACAAGTAAATTAATGAGTTATGAGATTTCACAAGTTACTGAATGGAAAAATTTACAAACTTTACAATCAATATCACAAGAAGCTTACAAAGTTAACAGGATTATGATCTCATTATCGTACATACACTGTCAAATTAATACCATTCTTATAGAGGACATCATCTAGTATCTTATGTAAGTAATTTGCCCTCCCCCTCCCATTTTGAAAGATTCCTATGTACTACATGTTGGATCTGTCTTAGTAAAAAAATACTGTACTGTAAAACAATAAAATTTTTCTGGTGTTATATCTTATAAATTTCTTCTACAGTATTGTCACTCAACTCATAAGCCAATCTTCCTCTTCCTCTTCTTTCTCTTCCTTTCATGAACTTATTGATCTCTCTCTCTCTCTCATGCTGGCAATGTTCTTGTAACTGCACCATCAAACAGATTTACCTTTTTAAATCTATCATGACATACTGTTCTTCCTCTTAACCACTTACAGTACATTACTACTACACTTAACTTTATACATCACACATGCATACCTTAAGTCATCTTAATTCTCTATATTTATGATGGATCTGATAATAACAAGTGCACATTTAATTAATGAGTATGTAATAATGTCACAAAACACAAGGGCAGGGACTGTAAACCTCAAGTGAGCAAGTGACGAGAGGCAAGGTATATAACCCGGGTGTTACTGTACCTTGTTTGTCAGGAGCTGCTGGGTACTCTGGGCACGTCTGTTTGTTACACTTGAGGTTGCCATAATCCCAGGTACCTCCTGTTAAAAAGACAGAGATACTCTTTTGAATAAAAAAAAATAAAATCTCCAATACAGAGCACTGTACTGTACTGTATATGTAAATTTTACTTTAATGCACTTAATTATATATCTTCTAGAATTAAAGTAACTTGAAGAATGATGTAATAACTCTTAGGCAATAGTATAGTACCCACATTAGTACACGAGTCTATAAATACCTGATTATTATTTTTATAAGGCATCCCCATGGAAGCTGGACTAGAGTGCCACAGAGCCTTTTCAAAAGGCCAAGTTCCCCGTAATACTGCTTCAATGGCTGCAGGCATTTTTCCTGGGGGGAACTGGTGCTGTTGCAGTAAGGTATCAGTTGGAGAATCTAACTCATTAGAATCTTGACTAGAGAGGGGAGGTCTCCCTTTGATTTGGGTGTCCCCCTCGCCGGAGTGGAGGGTATCAGACTGGAGTGAGTCCATTTCTCGGATCTCACTAATGTCGTCTGTTGTCCCATCTTCATCCTGAAGCTGGTGATGAAAGCAATACACAGATGTTAACTAATTATTACCATCAAAAGATACACACAAAATAATGATAATTATAGTTTATCAACTTCATTAACACATGTCAAGTACTTTTGGATGAGCAAAATCTTAACAAATAAACACAAATACAACATATACACAATTCTTCAATTAATTAAGCTTCCTAGAATCCTGAACCCCCAACAACAGTAGAGACAGATGTCATGTTCACCTTCACTAGTCACAACACGAGTAAGCACAAACATGTTCACCGAGACAGTACAGTATAGTGAAGCAAGTTATAAGAGTCAAAGATAAAGCTACAAAAAATCAGCAATTATTATCATATCCATGTCTCACCACCACAACTGACTTAACACACAAAGATCACCAGCAGTACAAGATTCAGTAGGTATCCACAAATGATGTTTTCAGTACCATGCTTAAGAGAGTTTCAGACATGTGAAGGAAGATATACACAACCAGGTCCTCAGACATGTGAAGGAGGATATACACAACCAGGTCCTCAGACATGTGAAGGAGGATATACACAACCAGGTCCTCAGACATGTGAAGGAGGATATACACAACCAGGTCCTCAGACATGTGAAGGAGGATATACACAACCAGGTCCTCAGACATGTGAAGGAGGATATACACAACCATGTCCTCAGACATGTGAAGGAGGATATACACAACCATGTCCTCAGACATGTGAAGGAGGATATACACAACCATGTCCTCAGACATGTGAAGGAGGATATACACAACCATGTCCTCAGACATGTGAAGGAGGATATACACAACCAGGTCCTCAGACATGTGAAGGAGGATATACACAACCATGTCCTCAGACATGTGAAGGAGGATATACACAACCATGTCCTCAGACATGTGAAGGAGGATATACACAACCATGTCCTCAGACATGTGAAGGAGGATATACACAACCAGGTCCTCAGACATGTGAAGGAGGATATACACAACCATGTCCTCAGACATGTGAAGGAGGATGTACACAACCTGTACTGTACTTATTTAATTACTATATTGTGTTTAAATACTGTACATTATTCTGCACATTATGGCTCTATGAGGACGACTAGTCACAATATGACTATTTAAACAAATAAACATCACTTCGATGACATTATAGTTTCTCTCCAGCAAATCGTATCCACAGAAAAGTCTTACGGTGCCTCACACCTTTACACCAGCCTCACACCTTTACACCAGCCTCACACCTTACCACAGCCTCACACCTTACCACAGCCTCACACCTTTACACCACCCTCACACCTTTACACCAGCCTCACACCTTACCACAGCCTCACACCTTTACACCAGCCTCACACCTTTACACCACCCTCATACGGCTACATATCTTTACTTTCTCACAAAATCTCATTTATAAATTACTTCACATTCTCACAAATTGTCACACCCACACAAGACCTCTTCATCCATAAAGAACTTTTCTCCGCCATACAACCTCACATCATCACGCCTCATACCCTAACACAAACTTCTAATTTTATGTGACCTCATACTCTTATAACCACACACACTCATATTCTCTCATTACTTCACGCCCTCTACATCACCGCACCCTTACTCATACCTCACAGTTTTCCATCTTACGTGCCTCACAACACCCTCACAGCCTTTCATCCTCATACAACCAAATCATGACGTCAAAGCCTCACAGCAGCCTCACTGTCCTCACACCATATCCAGACAGCTAGTTTCGTTTGCAAGGAGAGTAACTGCATAAAAAAATATTCACTCAATATTTAGGGGCCGCTATAATCCCCTACTGGTGATGGTACATTTTCAAGTGAAGTGTTATTAGATATCTGAGCTGATACAGGACACCTACACGGACCGTGACCCACACCATATATAAAGTCATTCTGAGGAGACCCAGCACCTGTAACACAGGAACAGCACAGATAAAAACAACAGGAGTACTGTTAATTGTACAGTACCTGATTTGCATTAACGGCGTCCATGATGTCTGAGGGGTGTGGCATAGGAGACGACGTCCTCTGTTGCTCGTGAATGTTGTTGTAGTTATTGTGGTTGTTGCGTAAGGTATCCTGCTGGAGCCTTTGGATGGTTTTCTCTATGGTATTGATGGTGTGTAGGCGATGGTCGCGGCGCCTTACCATCATGGCCGCAGTGCCCAGGCGCTGGCCCAAAGCCTCCTGCAGGCGACACACCTCGCCCTCCACACGCCACCGCTCACACCCATCCTGCAATAAAAAACAATCATATAAAATTTTTGATCGATAATGCATAGTAATACTGTAGTCGATACTTATAGGGTGCTACTATATTATGCGGTCTACCGGGATATTTACACTGTAGCGTCGATTAACTTAACCTAACCTAGGTTATGTTAGGTCAACGTACCCTAGTGTAAATATCCCGGTAGACCAACTCCCGTTTGGTACACAGCATACTGTACTATAATAGCATCACTTGCAGTATCTACACATACGTTTACAAAGTTGTTGTTTGTGAATTTAAAAATACCTTACAATATTCAACTGAAAGAAGCGAGTCTTTTCACTTTAAATAATAAAAAAAAACTTTCATTCTAACTAGCATTTGGCCCTCAACTGAGAGTTAACTTCGTAAAAGATCGCAGTCTGGGTTGTAACCATTCTTCCGTCGGCTGCTCAACTGTTTTATCTCG